>NW_020838041.1:3312827-3481897 GCF_003676395.1 Aethalodelphis obliquidens
GAAAAAAAAAAAAAAAAATCATTTTGATCCAGATAATTGTTTCTCAGCTAAAGCTTTAACCTTTGTTCTTTTTGAAAAGGAGGGGGTTAAGAGACAAATTTTAGAAAGAGGACTCTCATTTGTTTCTGGTCCTGAATTGTCTCAGCTGTTTTGGATCCACCGCAGCCTTGATGATGGTCACTCTTACCGGTGTGGGCTTTTTGCCTCCTTTTACTCTGTCGATAGTCTAGATGGCCTTTGGGTCTTGGCAGGCCTCGCTGCTGTTTGTGACTGTTCCTTTTGGGCTTCTGGTAGGCCGGAAGGCTTTATGCAGAAAGCCTCTCTGCCTTCTCATTGTTGCTGTGAGTTGGGCAGCTAAGGATGCCCAGCCAATCACAACTGCAAACATACTTTGCCATATTGTCTGCGGCTATTCAGAAGATACGTGAAAAGAAAATACATTTCTTCTGTTTGAAGGATCACTGCACCCTTTCTCACCAAAGTGGGGATAGTTTAGCAACCCTAGAAGATAAACTGCAACTTCCCACTGAGAAAGTTGCATTTGATCCTATGTGACTATTTTCCTTTAAAATTCATGGGCAAATTAGTGGTTCCTAACATTCCCTCTTTTTTTATAATGATGAAACAGCTCACCCATTTATAGTTTTAGAAGTCACTTTCCTCGTTTAACCCTAACAGCACACTAAGTAAGATTAAATATCATTATGCCTGTTTCACAGCTGAGATACTGAGGCATGGGAAGAATTCAGGGATTTGCATAAGATCACAAAGCTGAGAAGTCACGCTCTGGACACTTGCGTCAGGATGCAAGAAATGGAAATTAGTGTTTCATCAGCGCTGCTGCATTGTCCGTGCCCAGAGCAGCGTCTGGCGTGGTGTAGAACTCAGTAAGCACTTGCTGAGTAAATGGATGGACTTTTCTTTTCAGGCTTGTATTGATGAAAATGTGGACATGGTGAAGTTTCTGGTGGAGAACGGAGCCAGTGTGAACCAGCAGGACAGCGAGGGCTGGACGCCCCTCCACGCAGCAGCGTCCTGTGGCCACCTCAACATCGCGGAGTGAGTGTCTGTGCCGGTGGGGCGCTTGTGGGACAGCCTTCGTTCCTCTTCCACTCTGAAGGATTTGAATTTCATAAATAGTAGTAATTTCTCTTTACCGCAAATTATAAAAGCAGGAAATAGAATTATTTTTAAGGAATAATTGATGCTGTGTTTTACATAGCTGCTAAATCTGTAGTTTTTTTAGTTGAAATTTTGTGTTTGCTTCTATTTTCAGGTAATTCATATTTGTTGGGATATGCAGAGGTGGCTTCTGTCTGTTGCACCGTCTGGGTTGACTTTTTTTTTTTTTTGCGGTACGCGGGCCTCTCACTGCCGTGGCCTCTCCCGTTGCGGAGCGCAGGCTCCGGACGCGCAGGCTCAGTGGCCATGGCTCACGGGCGCAGCCGCTCCGCGGCATGTGGGATCTTCCCGGACTGGGGTACGTACCCGCGTCCCCTGCATCGGCAGGCGGACTCTCAACCACTGTGCCACCAGGGAAGCCCTGGGTTGACTTTTTGAGCAACTATAGCTGGACACATGTGGGCAGGCCTGGAGAATTTTTCTGGACTTTTTTGTAAACCTGTTATATTGTTTTCTTTTTAAAAAAGCAATGCTTAATACAAATGAAGGTGGAGAATGCCTGGCTGCTGGTCACAGAATTCACGTAGGTAATAGCAGAAGAGTGAGAGACAAGCGTCTGAGCAAAGGAAGGGTGGGAGGGGCACGCACACCCCCCCACCCCCAGCCCAGCCCTCATTGAGACCAGCCTCCAGCACAGCCGGGGCCCCTCCCTGGGCAGAAGAATCCCAACCACATAGTGTCTGGGCTGGAAGGGGCACTAAGTAGATGTCTGTTGAATGAAGGAGTGGTCAGGGAGGCTATTTTTAAATAGAAAGAGACGTTGGCACTTAAAACATCTTTAAAATGAGGCAGTTGAGTGTATTCTACATGAGAGTAAGTGTAGATTGCTAAGGCAAGTTCTCTAAATAAAATCATGATATGCTGTGGTCCTTTGAAGATGCAGTTGCTTGTCTTAAGGCCACTTTCAGTAGGATTAGAGCTCCGTTACATTTCATCTGTTCAGCAAACAGCTCTGCAGAGGCCTGGGAATGGCCTCCCACAGAAACTACTTTGCCCGGGTGTCCTGGGGGAGGGTGCCCAGTGGGGGAAGTCAGACAACGGCAGGGTCAGAGGCAGAGAAAGATCAGGCCGAAGCACTGGTGTTGACTGGGCTTCTTGTTCTAAAAAGCGGGTGGCTGGCCTGGCCCCACCGCCAGCAGGAGTCAGCAGCGCGGTTTTATCCTGTCTCCGTTCTGGTTCCGTGAATCAGTCGCCTCCTCTCGCCGGGCTGCCCCTTCGCAGGGTCTCACGGGAGGGCTCTGATTCTCAGCCTAACCCATTCACCAACGTTCCGATGCTGAGGAGTTAAGGTGGCTTCCTCAGAGGTTTCCATTTTCACTTGAAAACTGTATCTAAGAAACCTTTATAGAACATGTTAGCCCCTCATCATTGATAGTTGGTTATTTGTGCAGGTGGCTTGTTTGTGATTTTGAGCTATCGAATCTCATCAATTCAAGGATTTCACTTTTCTCCATTGGAAGGTAACAGGCAGAGCTCACGCTTGGAATTAGGGCCCCTCGTGTTGGCGTGATCCACGGGGGCTCTTTTTTCTTCCTTTTGTGAAACTGAGTACAGAGGATGATTGTAAATGCTTTTTCACGGTGGTTTCTTTGTCTCATCTTTGTGGATGAACATAGTTCCTTTGGAAATAAGTTCACAATTTAAGTGTCTCTTGCCCAAATAAATACTACCTTGAGTGAAATGAATTGATGAGAGTTACTGTTTCCATACAGGCGATTACTAGTCAGACATGAAAGTCTGGCCAGGAAAGATGAGCTGGACCAGACCCCCTTTGTGGTGGGGTGGTGGGAACGGCCCTCCTTACCTTCTGCTGTGCGTCACCCTTAGACGGTATCCACTTGATCATCTTTACATACTCATCTGTGCAGCAGCATTTTCTGGACAACGAAAGAACCCCGTTGCTTATGCTACTCATTTTGGTTGGCTCACCTCAGGGCCTCTGAACAGTGTTTCAGATACGATTAGCATTTGATCATTTTGTCATTTTTCTTTTTGTATCTTTTTTTTTTTTTGGCGGTACGCGGGCCTCTCGCTGTTGTGGCCTCTCCCGTTGCGGAGCACAGGCTCCGGACGTGCGGGCTCAGCGGCCATGGCTCACGGGCCCAGCCGCTCCGCGGCATGTGGGATCTTCCCGGACCGGGGCACGAACCCGTGTCCCCTGCATCAGCAGGTGGACCCCCAACCACTGAGCCACCAGGGAAGCCCCTGGGGACCCAGGTTTGATCCCTGGTCAGGGAACTAAGATCCCACACGCTGCATGGTGCGGCCAAAGATAAAAAAATAATAATAAATTAAAAAATCGTACCTCATAGGTTGGTATGGATTCTTGTTCAGGTAAAAGTGTGAAGCTAGAGAGGTTTTTCCTGTTTCCTCCTCACCCTTAAAATGGTTTAGGAAGGTAGCCTTACTTAAGAAGAATCTCTTTCTGAACCAGATTACTTTCTAGAAATGAGTCTTCCTGATCATGGGTCTAAGAACTTGTCGGAAAAGGGAAAAGCAGGGGCCTGTATGCCCAAGTGACATTGTGCCTGATCCAGTAAAGAATGGAATGGGTGTCAGAGCAGAGTGGCTAAGATGTTTTATTTATTTCACCTAGTATTTGTGGGTTGCCAAGAGAGGAAAGAGCACGTCAGACCTCATGGCAGTGATAGCCATGAGAAGGGCACAGCTGTTGCCCTGAAGTAGCTTCCAGCCTGGTGGGGCAGCTGCATCAAGACCCGCGTGTGTCACGACAGGAGCGCGGACTTAGTGCTGGGGAGGACTGAGTTCACGGAAGGAGAGGGAATGTGTGGTTGGTGAGAACAGGCAAAGGCATTTTCAGTGGACCTTGAAAGATATGAAACGTTTCTAGCAGGGAAAGGAGAAGGGGAGGGTGTTTCATCAGTTGGGAGAAACTACTCAATCTGTGGGAGAGACCGGGCGACAGTGGGGTGTGTCTGGGTTCAGTGAGGCATCGAGTTTGATTGGAGCAGAGGGTACAGTTCCATCCAGAAAGCATTTATCGAGTGCTTACTGTGTATATTACTTGCATTTTGATTTTTCAGGGTTGGGGAGGTGTAGTTGAACATCCTCTTTGTCCTGAAGGGGAGAAACCAAAAGAGAGGAGCTCTTGATTAGGGAAATGAGGGGCAACAGATGGACAGAGGACCGGGCCTCAGTACAATTAAGAAAACACGTGGAGCAGGTTAGCCTTGGAGGAGAAAGAGTTTGTTTCTGTCTGAGTCTGTGAGGGAAAGATGGAGAAAGCTGAAAATGAGATGAGTTCATATATGTGGAATCAATCTGTAAGTTAAAAACATTTATTGAAGCTCTATTTATACTAGGTACTAGGCAATGAGAAAGCAAAAACGTGGTCTTGATGTAATCTTTGTTGATTCTCCTCTGCCTCCTTGAATACAGTGGCCATGCGTTGATTATCCTCTTAAGATCTTCTACAGTGTCTAAAATGTGGTACCTTTAAACGCAGGAGGGAACCAGTACATGCTTACTGAATTGTTGATTCGTTGAAGTTTAATTTAAACAGTTTTTCTTTCTCCTTTAAATACTTATATTTGATAGAGCTCCCAGCATAATTGGGATTCTCACTGGCCCCAAAGTAACTTGATTTAGTGCCAAGGTGAACTAGACTTGAATTCAAAAGACTGGGGCATAACCTCTGCCATTTGCCCCCTAATAGTACCCACCTTGCCTACTTCATAAAATTGTTTAAGACTCATTATATAATTTTACGTGAAAGTACTTTGAAAATCAAAAAGGATCTATGTAAGGTATTAAAATTGTCAGACCTTTCTTCTTTAGGATCAAGTATTATATTTCAATATAGAATTTAATCATTTAGAATAGAACAATTTGTTTCCTCAGTAATTTAGTTTCTTCTTAGAGTGTAGATTTCATATACCTGGCTGGTTGAAGGGAGAGTTCTATGAAGGCGTAACTTAGGCAGATTGATGAAAATTTTAATTCGTCCTTTATTTTTCTGTTTTCATGCCCCAACACTACTTAATATACTCTTAATGTGGCATTGGGAAAGTTTCTGTGAGAATTACTTCTTTACGTGTCTTCTGGGAACTCTCATTCTCAATATTACAGGTGTAGTAAGTCCTTTTGGGAGCCTGTGTTTGGACCCCAGGGATGGTGGGTGAGCTTTAGGGCTGCATGTCTTCCTTGTGATATTTAGAGAGTCTCTTGCTGTCCACTGGGAATGAGAGGGTGGGGGTTAGGAACATGAGTGTGAAGGAAATCCCGCTTGTAGGCATTGTTCTTACCAAGAAATAGGGAAGCTTTTGATCCTAATTATTGAAGGCTAGTGAAGTTAGAAATTAACAGTGGAATACCTTATCTGGGACCACATTAAAAACTCCAGAACAGAGGCCGTGCTCTGCATTGAACCCCAGGGATAGGAGTGTAAGCTGATGTTAGACTGGAGAGAGAACCTTGATTCTGGATCTTGTCTGCACAGGTATTTCATTAACCATGGAGCCAGCGTGGGTGTTGTGAACAGTGAAGGGGAAGTCCCCTCTGACCTCGCAGAAGAGCCTGCCATGAAGGATCTTCTTCTGCAGCAAGTGAAGAAGCAAGGTAAGCTAGGGGGTAGGTGAGGCTCTGCTGTGCAGGGCCGTGCGCTGTAGTGTGATAGGAAGGTTGGGTCTACCCGCACAGCGTTAGTCATCATTACCCACATCACATACCCTCTTAATACCCACACAAGAATAGGCCAGATGCCAAAAGGAGGGCCAGTCCTTCCTTGTTTTTTCCATTCTGGGGCTGTGTACCCATTGTGCAGTTAGGCGACCTGACTGTTGTTTGATGATGCAGGTTAGACTGAGGAGGGGCATGAGCGTGTCTTACTCTGTGTGCACGGTGTGGACTTTGCTCCACACTGTGAAGTCTAAAGAAGGGATGAGATACAGTGTCCCCTTGAGTACTGGCCAGATTCTGCTATGACTTTGCATCTTTTCTCTTGATGAGAGCTGAAAGGGGTGCTGGTTGAGGTATTTATTGCAACCTCTGAAATGATCTTTAACCATACTAATCATGAAAATTATTTGGGTAGTTTGTCACGGTAAGGAAGCTAACTTAGAAGAATAAACTCTGAAGGAACTTATTTTATATTTTCGGAAGAATCCATTTCAGAGACTAGGTCAGGATTCTGCTACTGGAGGTCTTTGGGTTCTTTTAGTTAAAAAAGTAGCAAATAACGCTCGTTAGTTAGCAGGGAGGACAGGTCTTAGGGCGTTTGCTAGAACCACCACAAAACTCTGTGGACATGGTTTATAGTGATGTGTAGTCTTTCTGTTAAACCACTTTACCCACAATCTGCAGTTGAGTCCAAAAGATTTCTCTCCAGTGACCTTTTCTGACATGATGCTTTAGAACAGTCAGGGCCAGTCCTGGCCATATCCGTTTGCTCACATGTTATCCAAAGC
Organism: Aethalodelphis obliquidens; assembly: GCF_003676395.1. Lineage (NCBI taxonomy): Eukaryota > Metazoa > Chordata > Mammalia > Artiodactyla > Delphinidae > Aethalodelphis > Aethalodelphis obliquidens. Next base: position 3,319,436 of record NW_020838041.1, read on the forward strand.
TGCATTTGCACTCCTACAGCAGAGCTGAATAGCTGTGACAGACCAAATGGCCTGCAACGCTGAAAACATTTATTTAACATCTGGCCCTAAATAGAACGTATGCTGACCCCTGCCTTAAAATAATGATGTTCTAGGGCAGAAAATACTTGTATGAATACTGTGTATAGTTTTTGTGTCATATTGAAATGAAGAACTTTATGCCTAATTTACCATCAAGTGCCACTCAGCCTTATCTCCTCAGATTGGTGTTACAATTTACAAGTGACTTCTTAAAAAGGGAAGGAATTTGTACTTTGTACTTGTATTTGTACAAATTTTGTACAAATTTTTGTACAAAGTACAAATTTGTACTTTGTACTTTGTACAAATACTATAATATAAAATAATATTCCCTTTTTTTATGTTCTTAAAACTGAAAACACTGTTAAGTATGGTCCCTTAATGGATCTGCCATCAAGTACTATTTAACCTGGTGATTTAACCCTGATAAAACTACTGATGAGTCTGTAAATGTCATGGCTCTTCTAAATGAAGATAAATCTGAAGACGACCCCACTTGATGACTAACTGCCGTTAGTGGTTGTATTTAGGATGTGTTTTGAATCTAAGGGACCTTTGATGATGCTGGCTCTCTGGATCTGGTTTCTGCAGGGGTCGATCTCGAGCAGTCGAGGAAGGCAGAGGAACAGCAGATGCTGCAGGACGCCCGCCAGTGGCTCAACAGCGGGAAAATACAGGATGTGAGGCAGGCGCGCTCAGGGGCCACTGCCCTCCACGTGGCTGCCGCCAAGGGCTACTATGAGGTCCTCAGGTAACGTCCACGCACGTGGTCTGGGCTGCACAGACCGGGAGAAGAGGAGTTGGTTTGGACGCGGGATGGATTAGGTCTTCAGCTGTGTTGCGTTTCTTTGCTGCTTCCCTCCTGGGCCGCGCAGTCTCTCCTTCTGTGTTTGCTGGTACTCTTCCCCTCCCTCCTCCCGCCACACCGCCCTCTAGCTTCTCCTGACGGGTCTGATGTGAGGCAGAGTTGAGCTGGACTGGCCTAAGGGGACCTTGCGTGGCCGCCTCCAGCTCCACAGTTCATCGTTAGCACCCCTGGCACCTCCCCTTCTGGTGACGCACAGCACAGAGCAGACTCGCCATCCTTTTGGTCCTCTTTGACTCGTTAGATTAATGACACAGGTCTCGAGTGTGCAGCGTCCAGCTGGAGTAGGATGGTCACACGTACACGAGGAATCTGGGCTCTTCTCTGCCTGTTCCCCTTTCCCTTTACATCCTTCCCCGCTTTGTGTGGCTCTGCTCCTGGGCTTGCCCAGTACCTGGGCTGCTGGTGGCACCGCATGTGTCTTGTCACCAGATGCTGTCACTGCCTCGTGTTCCACCCAGTACGAGCTTCCTAGTCTGTGTGGTGAGTGTCGGTGCACCTTTCTGCCTGGCAGCATGTTCACGTGCTCGTTTCTTGGACGGCGTCTGGAGTCCCACGATGTAGGCCGCCTGCGTCCGCCCGGTGCCGCCAGGGCCTCAAGAGTCACGCTGTCCTCCACGCACACAGCTGGGCTGTAGCCTTAGCGTTAGCGAGCGGCCCCTGCACATGCTCCCGTGGAGTCGGAGTTGCGAGCGTGGTGTCCGGGGAAGACCAGCCAGAGAGCTAGTGAGAGAGTGAGAGAATCAGGTGTCCGACAGCCGCTTCCGGCGCTGGAAAGCTGACAGCACTCCCTGACGGAGCTGAGCTAGGCGCTGGCTGGCCTCAGGTGCCTGCGTGGTGGGACATGGGTGTGCCACGGAGCACCGCGGCCTCTGGCCGAGGGTGGTTGAAGCTTACCCGTGGCGGCTCTCAGGCAGTAGCTGGCGCTGAGCTGGGCCGTAGCGGCCGGGTGGCGGCGCAGGGCAGGCCTGAAACGCCAGCTGGGTGGCCGCTGGTGTGGCACAGAGCTCTGCCACCGAGCACGTAATGGCTGGTTTGGGGTTTCTCCTCAGACTTTTGACTCAGGCTGGCTATGAGCTCAATGTCCAGGACCGCGACGGCTGGACCCCGCTCCATGCCGCCGCACACTGGGGGGTGAAGGAGGCGTGCTCCATCCTGGCAGAAGCCCTCTGTGACATGGACGTCAGGAGCAAACTGGTTAGTGAGCGCCACCCTCTAACGGGGCTCGGGAACAAAAGGCTTCAAGTCCCTGCTAAGTGACCAGGCTTGCTGTCCAGGCTTGGGCATCCCTGGTAGCTGTAGTTCTTCTTCCCGCCCCGTTATCCACGCAGACACGTTGGCTTTGTAACATCAAGCTCCACTGAGCCGCTCTGCTGCGTCTGTTTATGCTGAAGCCCCTAAAGCAAACACACAGGAAAAAAAAAAAAAGATTTTTCCCCGTAGCAGAAATGAGCAGTGGGGAAGCCCGAGGCCACTATCTGTGGTGAACTGTGAAATACTTCGGTTTTACTTTTAATTCAAAGACTTAATAGCTGAGCCCTAGTCACATCCAGTTGTTAAAAAACGTTGTAACGATGAGATCCTGCAGTTTGGCTGAAAGTCTTCTTCAGCCGCGCTTGAAGCGATACAGAAGTCCTGCAACTTCTATCCCTACATCTGCTGGTTTTCTAGGAATCCAGAGACATGGCGTTTTACTTCGTAGATGTTCTTATCTACCTCCCATCTCTCCTGACCCAGGGTTCATTCTCACATTATGGGTTAGGGTCCTTAACTGCGCTGTTTCCTAAGAGACAACCCTTCTCTCACTTAAAGGGAGGTGATTCCTGGGACTTAGTCTTTAGTGCACCCGTGCCCTGGACCTCCTTCTGAGGCTTCTAAGAGCCCTTTGTTGAATTTATCATAGCAATCAAGAGCATTTTAGAATAGGTACAAGTAGAGATTTCAGTTGATCATTTGCCAAGAGGCAATAAACATTAGAAATAATGTGGTGATTTCCTCCATACAGCTTTACAAAATATAAAGCCCTGTATTTTAGGGTTTGCTGTTTCTTGTTGTGTTTCCTCTGGGATAGATGAAGGTATTACCACGGTGTCGAGTAGACTAGTCAGTGAAGCAGCTGTCACTGGAGTCAGAGGCATACAGTGGACATCCACTAGTTCTCTGATAAAGTCCCGTGATCGCTGCGTCTGCTTCCGATTGGTCATGGCGCCCCTTTTCTCTGCCAGGGCCAGACACCGTTTGATGTGGCTGACGAGGGCCTCGTGGAGCACCTGGAGATGCTGCAGAAGAAGCAGAGCGTGGTGAGTCTGGGGGGACAGTCCACGCCACAGGCCACACCAGCTGTAGTTTGTCTGCTGAGAGTGGAGTTGGACGTCCCTGCATTCCAGCAATGGCAGTGGTTCCCTCCAGAAATATCCGCAGAGTCTGTTAGAAGAAAATATACCAGAAACTGTTGTTGCTAAAGTTCGCTTGCTATCTCCTCCTTATCTTAGAGCCTTCAAGCAGCTGAAAGGCAAACATGATGGCGACGACGACTCTAGTTACCCTCGAGCTCTAGAAAATGAGCGTGGTGTGTTCAAGTCAGAAGTTTTTGCAAATAGGGGTAGAGGACACCTCATAACTTTTCCTTACTGACTGAAAGGACTTCTTTGTTGAAAGAAAATTGATTACAGGGAGGGATATATTTCTTAAAAAGCAAACAAACCCACAAAAACGAAAACATTTGGCATTGGACAGTGCTTGGTCAGTGCTTCATATTTATTCCGTTCATCAAATATCCAAAATTCAGTCCTCTTCTCCCTCTTCTTCTAGATCTTTGATGGTTTGGTTGTCTGTGCCCTTCTGCTTCGTGCAGCACAGGAGGACCATGTAAGCATGGTACCCTCGTCCAGACTGCAGGGTGGAAAACCCTGCCAATACTCGAGTGAACAGGGAGTGAGTCACACTCTACCTGAAAGAGAGAGGAGGAGTTAGGTGAGGAGGATAAAGTCAGTCACATTAGGGCCTTGAGAATCTCCTGTTTAAGCAGAGTAGGACAGGAAAAAATCACTAGCTTTCCTTGTGTTTTCCTTTGCGTGGGCTGTGGCCCAGGGCACATGAGCTCGAGTTCAGGAGAATGTGAGAAGCTGAGAGCAGTTCTGAATGAAAGACCCGTGTGGTTCAGTGACGGGACAGATCAGCTGTCCTGCCCTCCCCTGTGCTCAGCACCGTCTGGACTGGGGAGTGGAGACGCTCATTTCTTCAGGGCTGGCTGGGAAAGCTGCAGACCCAGAGCGCAGACGCAGCTTGCGGTTCAGTTGTCCCCTCTGATGAGCAGCTGGAATCGATTTCTGGGCAGCAGCAGCCTTCCTAATATAAGATGATCATTTGCATGGTTAGGTGTTTGTTGTTTTTTAAATTTTTTATTCTGAAATAATTTTGAAGCTTACAAAGACGTTGTGGAAATAGTAGAGAGTTCTCGTGTATCCTTTACCCAGCATGGTTCGGTCTTTGTACATGAGTAATATCCTCACTAAATAACATTTCTATGCTACTGGGAATGGTGCCTGCCTTTGCCCCCTGCATAACTTTGGGGTCCAGGCATTTAAGTACATTTTGTCTAGAGCAAGTACCGGGCAGTTTTTTCCAAGGGCTTATTTCCCATTTGGCACCTGCTGCTTCTTTAGAACCGTTGAGCCAACGTAATTCAGTATACGGATCATGAAGAGTTCTTTCAGAGGTACTTCTGGCGTTTTATCCTTTACACCTAGGCTTTTTGGGACGATTGGGTTTGGATATTTGATGGGGCAGTTTTCATTGAAGCTCTAACGCTGTGGATTTCCTCTTATTGAATGAGAATCTTCCTCTGTCATTATCTTCCAAGGAGACGCAGCACACAGCTGATGTGTCTCCCTTCTCCCCAGTCCTCTCCCCCGCTTTGGTGTTGGTCCGGTAACAGGGGCCATTTTAGTTTTTCTCGTGGCTGCTGATTTTTTACCAATAGTCAACATCTTCCCTTTGTTCTGTTTTCTCAATTTCCAGCTTCGAAGTGAAAAAGAGACACGGAATAAGCTCATTGAGTCGGACCTGAACAGCAAGTTGCACGGTAGACTCTTTAAGAAGTAAGATATTTGGGTTTGAGAAATGTGATGAGCCCTGCTGAGTGTGACACGTTTAGCTTGAGAATTTATCCAGTGAAGAGACCCCGTGTTTGTAGCCAAATGATCTTTAAACACGTGGGAATGTTTGAGGGGCAAGGAGGTGAGTGGCATTGACTTGGGGGGGGGGGGACACTGAGAGTGGGTGGGCGTGTTTTAAATTTGTGAATTAACGGAGACTGTGTGCATTGCTTTTTTCCCGGCTGAAGGGTTCTTAGTCCCAACTCCTTCCCTACCTAGAAGGTCTGAGCTCAGGGGCCGTGTCTGTTCTGTTTACACCATACTGTCGCCTGGCATGGTCCTGGCGTGTGAGAAGCACTCAGTAAACATTTGTTAAATGATTAAAAAGTATTTACCTGCTCACTCATCATGAAGATGCACAGCCCTCCTGTTCCTGTGTGATAAACTTGCTGGATCTTCTGTCACACTCTCAAATCCAGTACCAACCCGTAGTCAGCAGAAAACCCAGGATTCAGAAGAATACGGACGTAAAGGAGGGTTTGAATACCTCTCTGTTACTGCTTCCGCACAGAGCTTCATGGGCTTGTCCTTCTCACACCGGATCCCCAGTGAGCGTAGGAAACGGTGTGTCCTTTCTCAATTGCGCTCAAATTGTCGTCTTTAATTTAGCAAAGAGAAGATGCTCTATGAGGAGGAGACACCAAAGCCCCAAGAAATGGAGGATGAAAACAAAGAATCCAGCAGCTCCAGCTCAGACGAGGACGAAGGTGAAGATGAGGCTTCTGAGTCAGAAACCGAGAAGGAGGCGGGTGATGCCGAGACCCTCTGTCTGCAGAGCACGGGGGGTCACTGCTTGTCACAAGGCAGGTGATGCCAGGGCCCTCAGGTGGAACCGATTCCCTAAACAGAACCTCCAAGTCTTTTTCTTTTTCCTTCCCATTATGTGGCACTCCTTCAATTCCTGATGTGGGGATTGAAGAAGGAACAAAATCGTATTTACCCTTATGACTCTTATTGATGATATACATCATATGGCACTCCTTACGTTTGTTATATGGCGAGACAGGAACCCCAGCGGTGAGAGTTGGGTGCTGGGCATGGTCAGAGTGCCAGGCTGTACATTAGCTTGAGGTTTTGATACACAGTAAGGCCAACACTTAGGAAAGAGACACACGGGGCTTTGCTGAGTAGAGGTTCCCCTGCCGCAGAGTAGTCCTCGTGGGTAACTGGGAGCTCGTGATAAACTCAGATTTCACCCGCCCATGTCCTGCAGTCACCGGCATGTTATTTCTTCAGACTGGTGTCCACGGGAAGATGCAGTGTCTTCAGTGAGAGGACCAGGTTAGAGGGAAGAGTCCACATTCAGTTTATGTCAACAGTAAAGTCTGTGTTTCCCTCTGACTCTGCCCTCGCCGGCTGCCCATCACGAAGATGCTCAGCTCTTTCGGTTGCTGGGCCCCAGCTCTTGTAAAGTGGGTCTGCCTTCACTGACGTGGTTTCTCTCAGTTGCAGGAGAGCACTGCCTTTGTCCGTGTCTCCGTCTCTCAGAGGAAGTTAGAGACCCTTTGCTTGTGTAGAACAGACGGGCCCAGCTAGGTTTGTAGTGGAGGAGACGACCTTTTGTTCACTAAGTCTTGCATTGCTGTTCCTAAGCAGGCACAGCTGGCTCTGGAAATGCCAGTGTAGTGTCTGTCAAAATCTGTGTGTGTTCATCTTTGTAATATTGGTATTGTGTACTGAGTGCTTACATGTTTTAGGCTTCCAGTATTGTCTGGAATGAGCATCTAGACTTGTTCTGTGCCGGATCACTATGTTAGTAGCTACCAAGGTGTTGGCGGAGTGGGAGGGCACTGCCTGGGCTACTGAAATTACCCACGATGCGTCCCCAGGCCTCAGATCTCTTGTTCCCTGCAGCCCAGCTCCACGTTGCTATTGGGGTGAAGCACCCCACACCCCTTGATGCTGCTGCACTCCTGTTCAGAAACCTTCCATGACCACCTTCCTGACTCTGCTTGCAGAGTAAGTCCCAAGCCCTGTGGCCCGGCCTTCAAGACCTCTCATAGTCCAGTTCCAGCTGACCTTTCCAGTGTTGTCTGTAAGTGCGGATGTGTGCTATCCAAGCTGGATCGCTGGAGTTCCCGGACGAGCCTGAGTGTGCTACCCCTGAACAGTTATTCGTGCTGTAGAACTCGTTCCTGGCCATCAGATGTTTATTGCATGATTTCCGTCAGAAGCTGTAGGGTCTGCCAGATTGCAGGGTCCTTCTCTAGGTTTTTCCCGTGCAGGAGCCTGCAGAGGAGGGGCCCCTCCCTGTGCCCCCCCCCCCCCCCCCCGCCGTGTGGCCCCCAGCACTGCTCATTCCTCTCCGTTGCAGCGCCCTTGGGCTGGGAATCCCAAGCGCGTCACTCCCAGGTCTCAGCACTGCACCTGGCACGTGACAGGCAGCCGCATCCACTGAACGTTTTGTTGAATGTATCCCGGGGATGTAGGGGGATAGGAAGGCGTGTACATGAGTAAAGCCCATGTCACGTGAGAGAGAGAAATGCAGCCAATGATGTTCACTAGTCCAAAACACTGCATTGAGTTTGGGGGTTTATTGTGACCCTTTAGGGTGGAGATCAAGGAGGCGGAATAGAAAGACACAGAGCTCACCTCCTCCCACGAATACATCAGAAATACATGTACACACGGGACGGCTCTCACAGAACATAGCAGCGCTTCACATTTATGCAGTGCTTGCTTATTTATTTATTTATTTGGTTGCGCCATGTCTTAGTTGTGGTGCGCGGGCTCCTTAGGTGCAGCACACGGGCTGTGGCACGTGAACTCTTAGTTGCAGCATGCGGGATCTAGTTCCCTGACCGGGGATTGAACCTGGACCCCCTGCATTGGGAGTGCAGAGTCTTATCCACTGTGCCACCAGGGTAGTCCCTATATACAGCTTTTGAATTTGCGACACACTTAACACATTTTTATTTAATCCTTACACCCACACTCTGAGGTGATGTATTATTGCCTCCACTTTTTAGAATGGGAAAGTGACACCGCAGGTGAGGTGACTTGGGGCTCACAGCTGTGGGTGTAGTGCCCGAGCCCCCGACTTTGATCTGGGCTCCTCGGAGTAGCAGGGGCAGAAAGCTCACGCTGGGGGCAAGGGCAGGATCTCCCCAGGGGAGGGGTCGTCAGAAAAGAGCTACATACGGGAGCTGGGAGGTGAGATAGAGTTGGTGGAGGAGGGGTGGCCCCAGGGGATGTGTGTTTCTGCGTCGGGAAGGCCGGGCAGGAGCGAGGAGGAGACCGAGGCTCCAGCGGGTCAGTCTCAGAAGCTGGCGGCGGCTGTGGGCTTCCCTGCGCACTTCTGTCTGTGGACATTTTACTCCTGACTCAGAGCCTGGCTCAAAGCAGCGTCCTTTGCGAAGCCCTGTCGTCACAGCTACGAGGTTTCCTCCCCTCTTCTGACTCCTGTAGCTGTGGTTGGAGCCTTTGTGTTGCTTGGACTACTTAGCGTTCGTGTTACGTCGGTTCTCCTCTTCGTCTGCTCTGCTCTCCCCACCAGCGAGCTGCGGGGCGCTGGGACACAGCGTGTGTCCTGCTGACCTTCGCGTCCTTCCTGGTGCCCAGCGCCGGGCCTTGTGCAGGGCAGGTGCTCGGCACAGCCTGGCGGGGGCGTGGGGAGCGGGTGGTGCCTGAACCTCCAGGTGCCGCCTGGCGCGCGTGCACACACTGAGCAGGCCCTTGTTGAGTGCACGTCTCCTCTTTTTAAACCTCCACAGGTACAGCCTCATAAAATGACAGTTTCCATGTGTGTTACGTACAAACGTAGTTGTAAGGAATGTTAATTATATTTTGAGGTAAATGTAAGCAGTTTGACTTGGATTTGTTTTTCCCTTTCTTTTACTTATTTGACGTGTTACTTATCTACTGCTGCATAACAAGCCATCCCAAAACTTAGTGACAGGTAGCACAACTCTTTGTACGCACCCAGTGTCACAGGTTGGTAGTTTGGGAAGGGCCCTGCCGGGGCGGCTTCTCTGTTGTCCGTGTGGCGGTGCCGGCACACTCACGAGTGTGGCGAGTTGGTGCGTGGCTGAGGGGTGGCCTTCTCCCTTCCTGGTGGCTTGCCGGGACGTCTGGGGCAAATGGGCCGTGTGTCTCTTGTCGTCAGGCAGGCCAGCCCCTGCTTCACACGGCAGCTGAATTCCAGCCATCATCAGAGGGGGCGAGCTCCGCGCACACGCACTCTCCAGGCCTCTGCTGTGTCCCGTTTGCTGATGTCCCAGGGGCCACAGGAAGTCACAGGGCCAAGCCCGGAGTCAGTATGAGGGGTACTACAAAGGGTGTGGACTCACCAGGAGTCAGCCTATGACAGTGTCAGTGAGGTTTGGCAGTGAGGTCCATTTCCTGGGGGTAGAGACGTTCCGACTGTATTCAAAGACTGCCTTGAGTATTCACAGTAGCCACAAAGACAGTGACGTTCATAATAATAAACTGTTTTCTAGGGACTTAATATTGAGTTATGCAACTTAAAAACATTTTATCTCTAATCTGTACAGCAACTCACAAGACAAGAATTTGAGTCCCTGATTTATCAGTGAGAAAATCGAAGTTCAAATATGCTAAGTAACTTGCCCAGTGTCCCACATCTAGGATGTGGCTTAAAACTGTCCCGTAGTTCATGAGTGGGATACCCTGGGGCTGTGTTTCTGGAGTCCAGGGACCAGAGGCCCAGCAGCCGCTGGACGCAGGCAGACGGGACTTCTATCAGCGCCCCGTGAGGGACCCCTCCCCCTTATGTCACCACAGTGTCCTACATGACCCTCTGGCTTTATTTCCTGTTGTGACCCCAAGAGCCCTTGTCACTTGGTGGCTGCCTCTCTCCTGACCAGCGGACGTGGGTGTTGTGACTTCCCGGCCCTTCCTCCTGCTGCTCTGTGCCCTCCGGCTTCCCCCACGGCATCTTCCCTATGTTCCCTCCCTCAGACGATCTGCCTCTTCTCTGAATCCCCGGAGCACTTGCTGATTTAAATCAACCAGTTCAGCACCGGACGTCTTTGACCTTGTGTTGTTACCATGATTATTTTACGTCTTACGTCTCTTCTTTTTGTAACTGCCTAGAAAGCAAGGTCTATCTTATACCTTCTCTGGCTTTTCCTGCCCAACCCTCCAAACAGAGTAGATTCTTACTATGTACTTACTGATGAATTTTATATGTGACATATAGTGTCAGCTATACATGTGGGGATTAGAATTGGCACCTGTCAAGACAGGAATTCCACTTGAGTCTGTTTTCTTATAAGAGACAGTGGTTGCCAGAGGTTTCATGGTAGTTTGAATCCCAGCATTACATGGCCCTAATGATCTGTTTTGATAATGGGTAAACCCTTTCTGTTAGCTGAAAAGTACACATACACACGGATAAGGTTTTCATACTTGTACTTGTTGCTTCTCTTGTCTTAAATAACAGATAAAAAGCCGGGAGCCATCGTCAACCGTTCCAAATCCGAAAGCAAGAGTAGTGCCGCCGAGCAGACACCAGCACCAGCGCAGATCATCTCCTCCACCTCTTCAGCCAGGAGAGTGAGTAGTTTGGAATTCGTTTGGATAGTTCCCACTATTGCGGTAACGTACAGTTAGAAAGGCCCTAAAGGTACATTCATGCTTTTTTTTTTTCTTTAAATTGAGTATAGTTGATTTACGATGTTGGGTTAGTTTCAGGTATACAGCAAAGTGATTTGGTTATACATACATATATATCTTTTTTTTTTCACATTTTTTTTCCTTTATAGGTTATTACAAAGTACTTAGTAGAGTTCCCTATGCTGTACGGTACAGTAGGTCCATGTTGTTTATCTATTTTGTATATAGTGGTGTGTATCTGTTAATCCCAAACTCCTAATTTATCCCCCCCTCCTTTCCCCTTTGGTAACCATAAGTTTGTTTTCTATGTCTGTGAGTCTATTTCTGTTTCATAGATAAGCTCATTTGTATCCTTTTTTTTAGATTCCACATATGAGTGATATCATGTGGTATTTGTCTTTCTCTGTCTGACTCACTTCACTTAGTATGATGATCTCTAGGTCCATCCATGTTGCTGCAAATGGCATGATTTCACTCTTTTTTATGGCTGAGTAATACTCTGTTGTATATATGTACCACATCTTTATATTCCTGCCTTAGTCAGCTCAGCTGCCATAACAAAATACCACAAACAGGGTGGCTTTAAATAGAAACTTATGTCTCACGGTCTGGAGGCTGGAACTCCAAGATCAAGGTGCTGGCAGGTTCAGTTCATGGTGAGGGCGCTCTTCCTGGCTCTCAGACAACCACCTGGTCTCCAAGTATAATCACACTGGGGGTTAGGGCTTCAGTACGTGGATTTGGAGGAGTGGACACGATGTTTGTGTCCATGACTTTGCCCACAGTATATTTTAAAAAAGTATAAAGCCATCACCAAACAAATTTGGCTACAGTGTGTTTAGATGACACAGGCCCTAGTAACCTGGGACCAAGGAAGTGTTGTCAGTTGCCTGTTTTCTTCGTATCTGAAGTTGAGGTGAGCGTATGTGAAGCTCAGTTGGGCTGGGAAGATAGCCAGCATCCAGCCTCGATTGTTCTGATGACTGCTTTTCTTTTTTTACTTCTCGTGTTCCATTTTACTTTCCTGAGTTAAGTCCTTATAGTCGATGATGAATGGAGAGCAGAGGTTGAAAGCACTCGTTGAAATACGTGAGTGCCTCCGGCAGCCTCCTCAGGCCGCTCAGAAGCTGCCGGCTCCTCGCCGGTGATGCCGCGGCTCCGCAGCGTGTGGGATTGATGTTGAGGAGAACGGGCCCGAGCTCTTTGGAGTGCAGCTCTTGGACAGCTCTGTACTTCTGCAGATGCTAACTTACTGATCTTCCCAGAGCCTCGTGAACGTGCAGGTGGCATTCTGGTGTCCTTGTGGAGACAAGGCAGCAGAGGCTCAGCTGCGCGCTGGCTCCCGGGAGCGTCCAGTCTCTCAGTCCTGCGCACTCCCCCTGCTTCTGCGCGTGACTAAATCGCCTGCTTTTTTAAGAGGAAAAGTCCTAAATTAAAAAAGATACAAACGCACACCCATACTTATTCTACTTTGCTAAAAGAATGCTGGGAAACATTTCTCCCCTCAGAACCAGGTGGCTTAGAAAGAGCTGACGGGATCGATTCTCTGAAGCTGGAAGGAGTACGTAAATCTGTCCATTCAGACGGTCGGGTAAAAGAAAAAGCTAAGCATGGCTTTACATTTCTGTTGCGCTTTCACTGTGCCAGGCGGTAGAGGTGGCCTGGTTCTGCAGAAAGACCGACGCATCTAGCAGAGCCCCCCACGGCCCAGGAAGAGGCCCACGGCTGCTGGTCTGTAGACCAGATGTGCCCCAGCCTGGTCTTCAGGCTGACACTAGTCTGTGATGTTTTCTGTGGTTTATAGCAGGATGAGATGGCTAAGGACAATGGAAGCTTTCCATGAAGCCTTCTTTTCTAATGTTAAAATTACTTCTCTCTCTCTCTTTTTTTTAATGAAATGATGGTACCGGAAATGGTAATCCATTTCTGAAAGCTGTTCTGGCAAAATTTAAAAACTGGCAACTCTGTGACTTGTACCATTTTTTTTTTCTTTTTTAATTTTGCTGCTCGCTGAAATCTGAAATGCTTAGAACTGCTGCCCTCGGTCAAATAAACCATTGTCTTGAAATAAGCAGTTAGAATTTGAGTGGAGTGGCCTTTAGCATCTGTGTGCGTGTTACCTTCCATCAGCTTGCCGCAGTCTCATCACAGGACCTTGAAACATAGCGACACCTTGGCCCGCCCTGTGTTTCCCAGTGTCCACATGTTATAAGAGGGGTAAGCTCTTTGCCAGGGTTGAAGATGGGCACGTTGAGGCCTGGAGAGGTGAGGTGTCCTGTCCCCAGGCACACAGCGGACAGGAGGGGGCGTGTCACCAGGCCTGGGTCAGCACTCAGCCTGCTGTCGTACTCCTCGAGCAGCTCTGCCAGGTGGGAGCTTCTTAGGCTGTCTCTGGCCCAGGAGAAAGGGAGCCCTGCGCGGGCCTGGCCTGCCGCGTGCTTCTCCCTGCTCCGCCCCACATCGCCCCACGGAGCTCAGCTGGGGACGGAAAGACCCAAAAGGACCTTCCTTTCCTTTGCTTCGTCCCTCGTAGTTCTCCGGCCTTTTCAACAAGCCGGAAGAGCCCAGAGATGAGTCTCCGTCTTCGTGGAGGCTGGGCCTCAGGAAGACCGGCAGCCAAAACGTGCTGGGCGAGGCGGCCAGGTCCAGGGAGGCCCTGCGGGACCGGGGCGCGTCCATCCACCGCTCGGCCTCCAGCCCCCGCATCTCCACTGTGCTGGACACCAGAGAAAAGGTGCAGTTTCCCTCTGTGACAGTGCAACCTCGGGAACAAAGGAAAACATTTTCTAGTCCCTAATTTGAGGCTGGAAGTACAGAGTCTTTAAAAGGAGACAGGCATGTTGATTAATCATGTAGCTCTTTGCTTGCTATTACTTGCTTGGCCAAGAAAGAAAGAGACCCCTTTTCCTTTTGGCATATACCTTCTGTTCATTCTTCCTTACCCTCCTTACCTGGGGCAAAAAAGTGGGTCAGAAGCATGAAGATTTGGATACGGCCTAAAAGGTTCCTCTGAACCAGTAACAGTATTTATTCTTTTTATGTTTAGAAGCAGAGTTCCTTGGTTGGGCTTTCAATCCTAATGAGGCTCAGGCAGAGTAGCACTTAGAGAAACAAATCTTAGTGTCTCATTTGTTCATTAATTGATGTATGATCCGGCTACTTCTCATCTGCTGTTCATCCAGAAGGAGCACGTTTCTGTGTCTTCACTCTGGTTCCAGAGTTCACAGGGCTCGCTCGGTGCACCTCTCTGGGGCTGGGTCTCCTTCAACCACAGACCCCTCGCTCGGTCCTGGGTTTCCGGAGACACTCGGGCCCGAGGTGTGTGGGCTGCATTAGCTCTGGGGCCCATTTGTACCCGAGGCTGCATTTTGAGGAGAAGAACTCGAGAGTGCAGTTGCTGTCTGTGGCTCTTCAGAAGCTGCCTGTCTCTGTAGGGCTGCTGCTTGGTGTGATAGGTGCTGCTCTTTCCTGTTTGATGGCCCTGGCTTTTCCCATGAGAACTATTTCCCTACATGTTGGTTTTTAATGGAGGAGAGTTGGGAATGAGCCTTTGAATGCTAACCTTTTTTAATACCACTCAAACTGGAATTGGTATTGAATCTGGAAGTAAGATTATATGGGTATATTAAGTTCTGCTTTTTTACCCAAAATGTTTTCCTCTGTGTCAGAACTCTGCCTTCCCTGTGCGTTCCTTGTTTTGATTTTACAGGAGCGAGAAAGCAGAAGCTCTTTCAGCGCACTGGGGCCGCGGAGGCTGAGCACCGCCAGCGACCTGGAGGAGAAGGAGAACAGGTACTCCGCACCGGGGCCCCACGGCCGCTCTCCCATCCCGGAGCCCTAGCCCTCCGCCCGCGCCTTGCCGGTGCTGGGCCGACAGCTCGACCCTCCCGTGTGGGTTCGCTTTAGTCCACAGCTGGCTCTGTGCACGTGGGGTCTGTGTCCACCGGAGGCTCAGGCGCTCCTCGTGCCAGGACAGGGCCTGTCCCCGGGGAACACTAAAAATGTGGTTATTTAATTGAATTGATCAACTTCTAATTTGTAAGTAAAGTCTTCCTCATCAGTTAAAATGAATATGGGAATGTTGAGGTATCGCTGCATCTCAGAGCAGAGCCTGGGCTAGAGCCTTGCTTCTCAAGGTGCGGTCCTCCAGCCAGCAGCACCAGGGACACTGGAAGCCGTTAGCAATGCAGAGTCTCAGTCCCGCCCAGACCTGCTGAAGTAGATGGGCGCTTGCACAAAGTCCCCTCGGTGGTTGAAAGGCGCGTTAAAGCTTTGGAAGAACTGCCCTGGGGGACCTCCCCGGGTTACCAGCTGTGGTTAGGAAGAGGTGCCAGGGCCGCTCCTGGGCGTCGCCCGCGTAGGAAGCTGAGGAGGCTCCCTCACTTGCGCGCACGTCCTCTCTGCCTCCCCCGTCCCGCCTCTGCTGCTTTGAGCGGCCCACACCGGGCTGACCTGCCAGGCTTTCTAACTGAGGAACGAAGTGGCCCCTCCTCACGAAAGGGCTCCAGGTCCGCACCACAAGCAGTTGGTACCTACTGAGATGGGTTGGCTTTGAAGTTCCTAAAAGGAGGCAGACACGAAGCCTTAACCAGTCCCCCATCTGTGCGGGGAGACAGGTGTATGAACACCTATCTCTTGAAAAGGGCCCCGTTGCTGTCTCTGCAGCCACATGCGCTCCGCCTGCCCGGCCCCCCTCCCAGTTTATGCCATGCCCTGGACAGAGGGCGGGGCCAGTGTTTTGTTTTGTGTCCGTCCTGCATCCACAGAGAGTCGGCTGCTCACCTGGTGCGGAGTGGCCCCCCCGCCCGCCAGCTGCGGAGGGACGGAGCGGAGGGGAGTGAATCTCTGCAGACGGCCGCCCCTTCCACCTACGTGACAACCTACCTGAAAAGGTACCAGGCTCCCAGGCTGGGAGGTGGTTTCCTTCACTCTGGCCGTGGGCAGATGGGCAGTAAATTGCATGCCTTTTTTATACCCAGTTAGCACCACAGAAACGAATCAAGAACTGAATTGCTCTTACATTTCTCGGGAGTGACATCTTAAGTAATTTTAAACCAAAGTTAATTTCTTTCCCTCACTGAATCAGAGCAAGCTAATTCCAGGTTCTCCCCACAGACAGATCTGAATGTATACTCCGTCCTTTCAGTCCTGTAAAATCTTCAGCCAGATATGACCTCGGGTAGACTCTGAGCAGGACTGAATTTAAGTCGCCCTTGCCTGGTAGCCAGCTCTCCTTCCTCAGCTCAAGTCACGCTTTGGGGGGAGGCAGGGAGGGGCCTGTAGGGTGTAGCGGGGGCAGGATGGGGACAGATGTTAATTGCATTAAAAAAAATTTCATATTGAAGCCTGTTAATTTAGGGACTTGAGTTGTTTTTTTTTTTTTTATGACTTTAATGGCCCTCAGATCCATCAAGATATGAAACTCGCAAGTCTGGTGCAGAGAAGGTACCTGGGTTTCCTTCCCCTTTTCTCATCTGTATACCCCTTTCTGCAGTTATCTTCTTTGCCATGTACCAGCCAGCAAGCAGGGCACCTTTGCCAGAGCCATTAAGCTATAAGACACAATTAATATTTCCATTTGAACTTCGCTGCTGATGCGGAGGAATCTGATTCTCATTGCTTCCTCTGAATTCTTTCTTCACTTGTACTCTCTCAACCAAACCCCTCCAACTGCCTCATCATGCCACAGCTTTCATCAGTAGGTTTTTAGGTGATTCTTGGCTACCCTAGGCACAGGCTTTGGCCACAGACTGTGTGTCTGGGATCAAAACCTATTTTCACTTGATAGGAATAATCTCGTCAACCAGTTAATGTCGGAATGTGGAGACTGTGCCATAAATCAAACAGCCACTGTCACCTTTTAACGCCCTTCAGTTCTGCAGATACGTCCTGTAAGAGAGGGCTCAACTTTGAAAGGGAGCAAGTACAATTCATTGATGCCACTGAAGCTTCGTCCTACAGCCTCAGTGTTTTTGGCTTTAATGAGGCTGTTGCCTGTTTGTCTTCGAGGGTGAGGCCTTAGTCTGAATAGATAACTTATTACTCCTTGTAGCTGGATCCAAGCTGAAACCAGGACCAAGAAAACTTCTCTAAGAAAAGAATGTTCTAGAACTTAGGAAAGATGAAGGTGGCATCTTCATCTTCATCTTTAATGTTCAGGCCTGGTGTTATTTTGTGGTAGGGTTGGTGGCTTTCTGGATCCAAGTCATCAGCAGATGGATGGAGTGAGTAGTGTTTGGTTTCATAGATGTCTTTTGGCAAAATCATGGTGAACAGAGGAGAGGGGACACTTCTCTTTAGGGTGGGAAGCGTGCTTAATTATGTGAGCATGTTTGAGAAAATATCTACAGCTTGCTCTATACCTTGGACTTCCAAAGCTTTTCTTCTGTAATCCTAAAGCACTTTTTTATTTTACAAATCTTATTTTATGATCTTTCACAAGGAAAGAATCATATACAATCACTGTTTCAAACAGAAAGTGTGGATAGACATTTGTCCTTCTTGGACTATGCCAAACCTCAGAAACTTTCCATTTTCAGTCTCCTTATTTTTCAGGCAGAAATTCCTTTTATAACAGCCCAGTAAAATGCATCTTTTGTCGAAGAAGTCTTCCTGGCTTTTTTGGGTCACCCCCGCCTCAAGTGTTTCATTACTATTATAGTCAAGAAGTTTTTAAAAAAATTCTAATCCAAATAATTTTTTGCCGCAGTTGAGATGGTTCCTACCTTTCTTCAGCTGAGGCAGGGGAAAGCTGTCCTCTGTTGCCTGTACAGTATTACTTGCTAGACCTAAACCTTGAAATCCTCCCAAGGCGTTTTGGCCTCTGTCCTCTTCTCTACTCTTTAATCCTGAGTCTCTGCTCCAAACCCTCTGCAGATTCTCGGGCTCACTCACACTGCTTTTGCAGTGTTGCTTCTGTCTCCGGGAAGCAGCTGGGGTTGCGTGACTTTGTCGGGGGTGTTGGAGTTCTTCTTTCCAGCGCGCTGCCTCTGCCGCCCGTCTTCCCCTCCCCCAGCCCCACTCCACCCGTGCGCTCGGCTCCCTCCTCCCTGTTGCTCTTCATCTCTCCTCCTCCCCGCGCCTTCCCTCTGTGGGGTGATGGACAGAGGCCTGCGTGCTGCCGGGGCCCTGCTCGAGCTGGGCTGGGCCCCTCCGCTTCCCAGCTGTCGTGCCCTCTCTCCATCCACCTCCTTTGAGCACGTAGTCTGGGTGGGGAGGTGGTGCTGGGAGGGGGCGAGCAGCGTGTCCTGAAGGAAGTGACCGTGTGCTGTCTTGCAGTGCGTCCTGTGGTGGACGTAGTGGCCCCTCAAGCCCCCACCTCTCAGCCAATCACAGCCCACCTCCTGCTGCCTCGCTCATTACCATTGGTTCCTCCAGCTCTGGGGCGGCAGGTGGCAGCCCGCCGCCTGCTCCCCCGCTCCACTCAGTGCAGACACTGCTGCATCTGTGCACCACGCAGGTAAGGCTGCTGGGGGCCGCTGGAGTCACATCTGGAGGCTCCAGCCAGGAGACTCCGGACTCCTGGAGAGTGTCCCTGAGTCAGTGAGGACGCTTTTGCTCTGACCTGTGTCGGCCAGGCAGCAGCTGCTCGTCAGGTAACCGTAGGGCATGCTTAGGCCTTGCCTCCTGGTAGCTCTCCCAGCTGGGTTACAACGTGAGGGCCCCAGCTATTGTGCTAAATCGCATGTTACAAACAGCCCACATGACATTTATACTAATTTCCCAGGAAGTATCAGGAGGGATCTCTTCTGTTTACTCTTTTTGGAAGATGGCATTCAACCCAAATCGAAAGGGACGCTAATTCTTGTCCCAGAAGCCTCCTACAGCCCCCTTCTGAGAATTCCCAGCAGTGAGTGTTTTGCGGCACCCACTGTGGGAAGGAGGAGATGTGTGTTTGTCTCCACTCTGTTGCCGGCGGACGCCTTGGCTTCTAGCTCATCTGAGGGGTGGCACGGGCAGAGTGTCGTGTGAACCTGGGGCAGCACTTCAGCTGTGGCTGTGAATGTGGCCAGAGGTAGTTTCCTTCGGGTGCAGCACAGGGGCTCCTCCACCGGGTCTTGTTTCTACAGCTGACACACAAAAAATGAAAAATGTCATCGAGGCCAGTGTTGCGGCAAGGACACGGCTGGTGCTGGTGCCCGACTGGTGCCCGACTGGCCACTGGGTTTCTTTTCCTGACAAAAGTGGGGCTCATTTGTTTGGCCAGGTGGGGTGGCTTATGATGGACTGCTTCTAACAATACTGTATGATTATTTATACATTTACTAGGCCCCATAACAATCCGTTTGCACAGGCATGGTTAACGTTAGCCCCACAGATGGAGACACTGAAGCACAGAGAGGCTACTGATTGATTCAGAGCGAGGCCTGGGGAAGAATGGTAATGGCCCCCCTTGTTGAGCCCCAGCGTGAGCCAGGCGTGGGGCTCGCGCCGTGCAGGATTACAGCAGGACTCGCTTCACTCACACGTAACAGTGTGTCCAAATGGTACTGACTAGGTTTATTTTAAAGGCTTATTTTTTTTCTCTCAGTTAAGACAGTCCAGAAATAGGCAGTGCTGGCACATAGCTCCAGAGCCACCAAAGGGTCTGTGTTCCTTCTGTCTTTCCGCTTCACAATGTTTAGATTGTGGCTTCCATTTCCACGGGTTGCCTAATGGTCCAAAATAGCTGCTAGCGTTCTAGCCATCATGGCTGTATTCTAGGCAGGGAGGAGGAGGAAAGAGGGAAGTATGCGAAGAGGGAATGCCTCTGAACTGAGAATTTCCCCAGACGCACTGATCTTCTGCTCGTGTCTCCCTGGCCACCTCTAGCGACCAGGGAGACTTTGAAAAGTGTGGATTTTTAGCTAGGCACATTGATGCCTTGAATAATAGGGTCCTGTTAGTAAGGAGGGAAAGGGACATGAACATGGGTGAGGCAGCTGGCTGTGCTACATGTGGTCCTAAAGAGCCCTCCAGTGTATGGGACATTATCCTCATTTTATGGATGAGGAAGCTGAGACCAAAAATATGGTGATCTGCCCGAGGTCACTCGGCCAGGAAGGAACAACCACGGCAGGATTGGAGCCTGGATTTGTGCGTTTGGGGGCTCTTTGCTTTTTCACTATTTTCTTTCCACTGAGTTTATCTTTTATTGTGGGCACTATACTGAGTGTTCCACAGACATTTGATGTAACCATCACAAGATCCCTGCAGTTCAAGGCAGCATTATCCCCATTTTACAGGGAAGGGATCGGAGAGGTTACACTCAGAGCCTCCGATCCCTGCTCTGGAGCTTCTTCTGTTCGGATCCTAACAACCTCCTTGTAAAATTATATACTTCAAAATAATAGTAAGAATCCTATTCTGTAATTTGACAAATAAAATCCTTGGCATTTCTCCAGCATAAGAAATTGCAGAGACCGAAGCATGTTATTAAGCTAAAAGGAATTCCATGTAAGGTTTCGATAAGTGTAATGATTTTATAGCTTTGTTCCTGGCTGATTTTATTAGTGCTTCCTGTAGGCTCATACATCTTGTAAGTCTGAGGAATTATTTGCCTTCATTTTTTAAATAAAAAAATGAATGTGAAATTTCACCTTTTTTCTGAGCTATTAATTGCTTCTGGAGAAGTGGCTTGTATTTTTTAGATACCACTTCAAAACTGTTCTAATTTTATACTGGCATCTAGGTACCATATTTAGGTTTTTATGATCTGATTAATTCTTTCAAGCTTATTATAATAATGTGATTATTTGAAAATGAGCTTATAGCTCCTTATAAGCATTCTGGTAATTCTAAGTAGGTGAAAAAACCAGATTTTTAGCATTCATTATTTTCATTTCTTTCTCCATCTTTGTGAGTATCAATTTTGGATCTCTGTTACCCCAGCAACAAGCTGTGACATCACAAATGATAGCTTTTTTGGGTGGAAAGCCAATGGTTGATCTCAACTCTTTGTTAAGAAACAAAGGTCTTGTTTTCATGTAAATGAACGTAATTGTACAGCTTGCTGTTGGAAAGTCTGTAGTTAAGGTTGCGTGTAGAATCCTGTTAGTTTTGGTTTCAGTCTCTCCTGTCTGCAGTTACGAATACGGACAATCAGGCATTTGGTTCCGTGGAAAGAGAGCAGTTGCTAAGCTAGGTGAGGTTGCGGGGTGTCTGTCGAGTGTATCTGGGTGATCCAGGAGGACGGCCGTCCGCTGTGAGGCCACCACAGGCACTCACTGCCCGGGACTGAAGGGCAGTGACGTGATCGTAAGTGACTTCAGTGTCTGTTGTGTGTGTGTGGAGACCAGATGGTGCTCAGGACTCATTCAGAGCTCTCTCGCATGTGTCACTATCTTGCCTTGTGCCATAGCTAATCAAAAAACAATTTTTTTCTAATCTCAAGTAAAAAATATTTTCCGTAAAACATAACTGCTTGGGCAGAAGATATCAGACGGAAAGCGTAATCACTGTTCTAAGATTTAAGAGCTCAGAATTAAGAAAGCAGACCAACCCCAGACAAATTCTGAGCGAGAAGATTCTCTGGGTAAACCCACCTCGAAGCTCTGTCTCCACCACTGCGTTGTGTGCGTGCCTGACCGTTCTCTTTCTGCTTGTGTCCTTTTGATTTCAGGCCTCCTTACAAATCCCAGGCTGACTCCGCAGCGGAGAGAACAGTAGACGGTGTCTCTTGCGGCACCCCGCTCTGTGTGATCACGAATCGCCCCCCACCTAGCACTGCCAATGGGGTTACAGCTGCCGCTCTGCTCTCCACTCCTGGAACGGACTCCTCTGTGGAAGCCAGGGAGAGGAGGAGGTGTGTTACGACTGATGTCACTTGTGGGGTTCTGCTTTGAGGTAGTAGGCAGCGGGGTGGGCGTGAAGTGTTTTCCCCAGCCGCACATACTTCTGTGAAAACGAGTCTTCATGTTACAGCGTGGGTTTTCTCTTTTGCCTCTGGGAGGTTTTTGGTGGAGATCTTCATTCTTTCTGATTATTTAACGTAGGTACTTCTTCTGTTATGGACCTGTGGGCATTTCTTCTTTCTGTTTGTCTTACGAGAGAGATGGCTGTCAGGCACTGTTTCCCCCTTTTGTGACGGAGCAGCTGAGCAGAGAGAAGTGTCTTTGGTTTGGCTCTGGTGGTCCACGACGACTGCTGGCAGCAGAGAAGAGCAGTGATATGATAAAAGGCTCAGAGAAACGGAGCTAGGATGTGCAGTTTTGATGAATCTGAGACGAATACCAGAAAAGGAAGTGGATGGCACATGATGATACTGTAGAGGGATGGTGGCCAACTGTTCTGCAGGCTCCTTGGAGGGATGGTGGGAGCAGCCGTGAGCGGACCTCAGAGAGCTCTAAGGCAGGAGCTAAGAGAACCTTCTGAGACAATGGAAGGTGTGACCAAGGAGAGCAGGCCATTTTCTTCCACTAGAAGAAGTGGTAAAAATAGAATGCATTCCATTTGGGAGTTTCAGATCTACATAAAGACTGAAGCCATAATTATCCCTTTTTTAAGACTAGAAAAAGAGGTCAAATCTTACCAAAATTTAGATTTCACTTTGACTTCATTTTATTTTGAATATCCAAAGGAAGGAGGTGTATATTTCCGAGTGTCTGTATGTGTAACAAGGCAGCGTGTCGTTTCAGCTACAAGGTACAATGAGTTAAACTTTTTAGACGTTCGCTTTTTATAAAGATAGCTCTAAGACTTGCATCTTGCGAAGAAGCAGAAGGAAGATGTTAAGTTGAAAAAGAGTGTTTTTCTTCCTTTCCTCCCTTTCTTTTTTCATTTCTTTACGTACAACTTGAAGAAATTCCATTTTCTGGGCTAAGAGATTGCAGAGCTAACAGTTGTCATCTTTTAATAGGCTTACAGCCAGGAAAGTTTTAATAAATCAATCTTCAATATTTAATGTCTATGTATTTCATAGCTCAGACGTTACTTAGATACTGTTAGTTTCATCTAGAAACTAAATGCGAAAGCAATCTTTCATTAGCTGGGGAAAAAACTCCCTTTAAAAACTCCTTCTGAGCTGAGACAAGTGAAATGAGTTAAATTCATCACTAAGATCATGGTCCCTGGAAGGATGTGTAAACCAGGTTCTTTATCAAACTGCATTATTAAATATTTAGTTGCATGAACCATTATTTAGAGAAATCTAGAGAAACGATTGCTGTCTTCTGGGCATTTTCTAACCTGTGGTCAGTAACCTGTTACAGATTGTGGTTTTTGTTTTAGAAGTTTTACTCAAGCCACAAATATTTATTGAGCGCCAGCCGTGTGCCACATGTTTTACAGAACTAGGATGTCTTTCCTCAAGGAGCAGCAAGTGTAAGAATAAAAGAATTGGGTCAAGATAGTAATGAATTGTAATATGAATGTGGTATATCAAGATGAGTGCACTTTAGGGATGGCACAAAATAGGTATAGATATTCGTTAGATAAATAATAATTATTAGATAATAAAATAAATAGCTGGCACAAGATAAATAGCTGGGAGCGTATTAGATAAAGAGCTGTTGGACTCAGTCAGTTGATCTGTAGCAGCGTTTATTCCTTCCAGAATTTGCTGAGCACCTGCTGTTGCCAAGTACTGTGACAAGCCCAGACCGCACAGCCATGAGCTGATGAGTATGGTCTGACCGGTGCGAAGTGTATACGCTAGTGAAGAGGAACGAGGGTGATGACACTTGTGATAGATGCTGTGCGTGGTGCTTTACAGAAGATCCGCCTACTGTAGACTCGCCTTCTCGGGGTGGGGGGGTGGGGTCAGAGAAAGTCCCCCTCGGGGTGTGATGCCCGAGTGAGAACTGCAGGGCAAATAACAGCCAGGGGAGGGGGAGGGGCGGGCGTTCCAGGCAGAGCAGACAGCCACCGCAGAGACACCAAGGCGGGGGACGGTGCTCGATCCTTCGGAGACGCTGGAAGGAG
Source organism: Aethalodelphis obliquidens (assembly GCF_003676395.1). Lineage (NCBI taxonomy): Eukaryota > Metazoa > Chordata > Mammalia > Artiodactyla > Delphinidae > Aethalodelphis > Aethalodelphis obliquidens. Next base: position 3,342,995 of record NW_020838041.1, read on the forward strand.
ACATGGTGGCTGGAGTGTAGCGAGTGAGGGACAGAGCCGTCTGCGGTGAGGCCCGCGGCGCAGGCAGGGCTCCGTGATGCAGCTCACCCCCAGCGAGGAGGTTGTGGGTTTATGTGCCGAGAACCATGGTGAGCCACCGGAAGAGTTTTTTGAACCGCTTTGCAGAGATGTGCTTCACACAGCATGTAATTCACCAGTTCAACGCAGCCATCACCACAGTCAATTTTAGAGCATTTTCATCACCTTAAAAAGAAAGCCCGTAGCCTTCAGCTGTCGCCACCCCGTCTCCCCCTGCCCCTGAGGCCTAAGCAACCACTCCTCTACTTTCTGCTTCTGTCAAGTTGCGTGCTCTGGAGATTTCATCCAAATGGAATCAGTATGTGGTCTTCTGTGACTGGCTCCTTTCCCTCAGCAGCGTGTTTTCAAGAGTCATCTGTGTTGTGGCGTGCATCAGTACTTTATTCTTTTCATGGCCGGATACTGTTTCGTTACGTGGATATACTGCATTTTGTGTGCCATTCATGGGGTGGGGGACATTTGGGTTGTCTCCACCTTTCAGCTATTTGAAGAATGTCATTATAAACATTCATGTACAAGTTTTTGTGTGAACGTATGTTTTCATTTCTCTTGGGTGTGTACCTAGGAGTAGAATTTCTGGGTCATCTGTCAGTAGAAGATTTGAGACAAAAAAAAAAGTTGATGTGACTTACATTTTAAAAAATTCTGCCTTTTAAACTCTGGTTGCAGTAGTACATACAAAGTGGACAGGGGAAGAATGGACAGGAATGGATGTGAGATGACCAGTTAGGACACCCCTGCAGAGGAGCGAGCGTGAAGAAGACCAGTAGCTGGCACTGAGGTAGTCGTTGGAGGAGACGGAAAAGAGTGAATGTGCTCAACGTTTGTTTAGGAGGTGGTTCCAGCAGCACGGCAGACAGGCCCACAGGGCCCTGTTCCTATTATAAACAGACGAAAGGGTGGCTCAGTTCAGAAGAATGAAAGAGAACTCCCAGCTGACAAAAATGAAGAGACCCCAGAAGCCAGAATGGTCTGAGTGGCCCAGGGTGGAATGAGACCTGGAGCCTGGAGGCTCTGGTTTAGCGCCGTGGGTGGATGTAGGACGCGTGGCTGTGGACCTGGCTAGGCTTGGATCCACCACCAAGAACCTGAGTAGAGCTGGAATTCTCAAAGGGCTGCCCAGTTCTTTGCCCACGGTCCAAAGATGTGTCAAGAGTCCAGGCAGGTTTTTTTCTTAAGAATATATATAGGGACCTCCCTGGTGGCACGGTGGTTAAGAATCCGCCTGCCAATGCAGGGGACACGGGTTTGAGCCCTGGTCCGGGAAGATCCCACATGCCACGGAGCAGCTGAGCCCATGCGCCACCACGACTGAGCCTGCGCTCTAGAACCTGTGAGCCACAGCTACTGAACCTGCATGCCAAAGCTACTGAAGCCCACGTGCCTAGAGCCCGTGCTCCGCAACAAGAGAAGCCACCACAATGAGAAGCCCGCGCGCCGCAACGAAGAGTAGGCCCCGCTCGCCGCAACTAGAGAAAGCCCGTGCGCAGCAACAAAAACCGAACACAACCCCAAAATTAATCAATCAGTCAATCAATCCACTTCTTACCTAAAAAAAAAAAGACTGTATATATATATATATTTTGTTTTTTTGTTTGTTTTTTTTTGTTTTTTGGGGGTACGCGGGCCTCTCACTGCTGTGGCCTCTCCCGTTGTGGAGCACAGGCTCCGGACGCGCAGGCTCAGCGGCCACGGCTCACGGGCCCAGCCGCTCCGCAGCATGTGGGATCTTCCCGGACCGGGGCACGAACCCGTGTCCCCTGCATCGGCAGGCGGACCCCCAACCACTGCACCACCAGGGAAGCCCTATATTTTTTAAAGAATATGTTTATATATTCTTTCTGAGATTCTTCTCCATTATAGGTTATTACAAGATATTGAATACAGTTTCCTGTGTTATACAGTAGTCTTTGTTGTCAGAAAAATCTTTTGTGGGATATTTTTACTACCCATATAGTTTGGAAATCCCAAGCCAAGAATTTAACATAGGAAGTAGGTCTGTACTCTTAAAATTTGGGGGCCATCATGGCACAAACAAATTCAAAGATACCTTGAAGATAAACACATCTTCAACCTGGGGCCCAAGGGATTTCTGTACAGCAGTCCCCACCAGAGACAAACTCACAGAACACTGTGAACACTGGAGAGGGAGAGGCACCATGAGGGAGAGCTCCCGGGCAGGGTCTAGATGCTCAGGATGCAGACGAGCGGCAGACAGCAACCTCAGACCGTGACTTCAGTCGGTGATGTCGACAAAGATTAGTCAGTTGATCTCAGAAAGAAGCGGAGCATTTTATTTGAGCCAGATTTGAGGGTTATAACCCGGAAGAACATCTCAGCGAGCTCCAAGAACCGTTCCTCCCGTTAGAGGTCACGGCACAGTAGCATAAGTTCTTGAGACACAAGGCTGTACGCGAAATGACGTCTTATTGACAGGTCACACAAGCCACGTCTGAGCGTCATCGTGGCCCCATCAAGAAGGAAGGTTATCTCTAAGGCGCTGTCTCGTTGGTGCTGGGAGAACACTGCTCTTCGTGGCTGAGCAGGTGTTCCTGCCGACGGAGGTTTGGTCGATGTAAAATGCAGATACGCCCTGCACAGTAGGGGGGAGAGTGGGGCCAGAGGGCAGAGCAGATGTGCTTATGTTTGAATTGTTCTTGTCTTGCCATAAGATATGAACTTGATTTCACAGTAACAATAGTTAGAAGTGACCAGCTGTACTAAAGCTCGAGCGAGCATCTAGAGGAGCAGTGAGGTGAGTGCATCAGGAGTAGCTGTTGAGACAGAAGATGTTGCAGACGCACTGAGGTATCTGGTAGAGAGCTGCTACGGGAACCTGCGTGTGTAAGGCGTCTAACAGCCGTCTAGGGAGAGGCTGCCGTGTGCCCGGTGCAGGGGCGTTACAGATCCAAGGTCAGGGAAAAGCTAGAGCGTGTCCGTGTGGAAGGCAGCTCAGAAGCTGCAGCACAGTGTCCGATGTGGGAACAGAGCGGGTCTGGAGTAGAGGGGCAGGGAAGGGGCTGCAGAGGAGGTGCCTGGGCTTGAATTTTGAGAGGCTGGTCGTAACAGGAGGGTGGTATTTTAGAGGGACCTGAGAAATTCGGGGACAAGTTCACTGTGCCTGGCACTGGGAGGAGGGCAAGGCCAGTGCAGCGTTTCCGCAGGTGTCTTGTGTGAAGTAGATTTAGATGCAGAAAAAAAGTGTTCTGTGGCCCAGCGGATTTGTGAAACGACGGCTTAAACACAGGTAAACACAGGGTTGCTCCAAAACCTGGGGATCGCTCCTCTCCAGGGCGTGGGGCTGGTTAGAATTTGCACAGTTGCCAAATTTCTGTGTCCATCGATTAGTTTTGTTTTTTCACAGAAACCTGACTGGTACTCCATTGGGAATACTTTGGAAATTGTGGCGCTAGAGAGAGGTGGGCAGGAACCACATGGTGTAGTTTCTGTCTGTGCTGTGCTGAGAAACTTGAACTTCCGCTCTCAGAGCTGTGGACTGGAGTGCTTTCAGCCGGGGAATGGCTTGATCGAATAAAACGTCATTTAAGCCTTTACAGAATTAAAGCCGTTTAATTCAGTTTCTCCTTCAGACAAACACACGCTGAAAGAAAACAAGCACATGTTTTGAAAACAGCTAAATTTCCCTTCTGAAAGAGCATGCTGGGTACTAATTCTTCTCGTGAAGCCGCAGCTTGCTCTGTAACCAGCTCCTTGTGGAAGCATTTTGGCTCTTGCTGGGAAATGGAGGCCTGGAGCCTGTGTTGACAGGTCCCGTTGGAAACAATTAGCGTCAGGCAAATGGGTCTTGAAACTGGCCATAGCAAGCCCTGACCAGCAGAAAAGTCATCTCAGAAAGAATCCCTGTTTGCGGGGTAACTAGAGCTCGTGCATTGGGGTGTGGGTCTTCCCATGGAACCGGCGCACCTGACTTTCCTTTTCTGAGCCGGGTTTGTTCGAAGAGGGGGGAGTGGGCGCGTGTAGCACTGTCCGGGGGTGGGGTGCGGCTCTCCGGGAGTGGGGGGCCCTTCACTCAGCCTGTGAACTACACATATGATTACAGACGCATCAGGAGGCAGGGCTGGATACAGTGGTCATTATGGTACCAAACCGTGATCAACACGGAAAAGTGATCAACACGGAAAGGTGAACACTAGACTTTTCTGAGGGATGATGGGTAATTTTTATTTTATTTTTATTTTTTTCCTGTATTTTCCAAAGTTCCAGAGTGATGAAGAATCGCCATTGTAATGGGGGTGGGGGGGCAGATGAGCTTGAAAAAAAATTAATCCTGTGGACAACAGTCTCTATTATGATGTAAGTCTGTGAAGGTGGCCACAGTCATTGAAGAGTAGACACAGGAGTCAAGCGAGTCAGGATAATTTATGCAGGATTCTAGGTAATGTGTGATTTTGTTACGTAAGCTCAGGGCAGGACCTCTGAAAGTTCATTACTTTTGAGAAGGGCACAATCTTGGATTTACAAAGTTCCTTTTTAAAATTTTGTTTCTTTTTCTTTGTTTTTTTTTTTTTCTGAAAAGCTCCCCTGTGACCAGTGTGTTCCTTTTACCTGATGGAAAGGAAGAGGCGTTATGCCCCTGTTTTGCAGATGGAAATGCCGAGGCCCTAAGAGCATGGAGTGATTTGCCTGATATCACACCTTGAGTCAGGCACAGTGGAGACCATAACTCAGGCCTCTTTTTCCTTCGCATTGAACTCACTAACCATTTCTTCTTTTGGATTAAAAAGTTTTGGTCCAGGGGCCAGTCCGTCTCCATCAGTGCCTGGAGCACGGCAGCCTCTGCCTTCATGGCACTCTGATCACTGCATCCCATTTTGGGGTTGCTCCTGAGGACGGTAGAAACCACCAGCGTCCTCCGATTGTGAAGGGGTTGACTGGGCTGGCGGACGACAGGGTGGAGAGGGCACATGGCATGCAACTGGCAGAAGGCGACAGGGTGTCAGGGCAGGCAGCAGCTGTCGCAGGGCGTGGTGGCTGCCTTCATTCCGAAAGCCCCAGGTTTTCCTTAGCAACAGTGTCAACAGTGTCAACAACTCCCGGGGCTAATATTGGAGTCTGCGGGCTCCCGCCTTTGATCCTCTCGCCCCAGCCCTGAATTTTACACCTTCTTTTTTATTGGTGCCCTTTCTTTTCTCGTAGAAATGGCCAAAACAGTTTTTCTCTACAAGAAGCTAAAGTTATTTGTCTTTCCCAAATAGCTCACATGCGACTTGCTTTGTTGGGTCTCTTTACGGCCGAGTCATATATACCACATGTGTCGACCGTCTTGAATCCTTTGGGGTCTTTATAAGCTGGGTAGTTATTCCACTAAGTGAAGCTGTCAGCAGATTAATTTGGCATCATCTTTGGAATGTCAGAAATTTAAACCAAGTAATTAAACACTGAGTCATGGTTTTTTAAAGTTGCTTGACTCATCTCCCTGTCTCCAAGCTAAAGTCAGGCAGTTGTCAATTCAAGGAGGTGTTCTAGAGAAGAGGTTCCCAAGCTCCTCCAGCCTCTCTCAGTTCTTGTTCTGAAACGAGTGTTTTCTTTCCCTGAGAGACCGCAGCAGTGCTGAGCTTACCAGGCTTTTCTCTGCTGGTATAAATAGTTCTCTCTCTTCCTAACTAGGAACAGGAAGAGAGTGAAATGCATGTAGCAGTCGGTGCATTCTCTTAAGTGTTGCCGTGCTGGGGGTTTCTGGGTTGCTCGTATGATTAGTATTATGTTAGCTCATTAGCTGTTAAAGATTGCGCTTGCTTGACTCCTTTCTTGCTATAGTTAGGAAGACAGTTTTTGCTGTTCTGTCACCGAGCACATGCCATGTCGTGCAGCGTTGGGTGTTGTTGATTCTGGGGGCCGCTTTTTTCACGTCTCACAAGCTCCGCCGTCGGGACATCTCATCATTGCCAGTTGTCATCCCCACACGTGTGTGAATTTGGTCATCAGTGCTCACGTTACTTCTACTGGGTTGTGTGCATTGCTGGTACTAAATATGTCTAAATAAGTCTGAAAGATCCCTTTCAATAACTATTAAATTAAGTAACTTTTAAATGGTGACAAAAGAGCATGTGTGATTGACACCTGATTGGCACCGCTTCCCTTTCTCAGGGGTAAAGTGCTGGTGCGCCTGAAGTTGATGACGGGCCAGATCTGATGGCACTAGTTAGCCAGCGGGAAAGATGCTGTTGGTCTGTATTTAAAAACACCAAGTGCGAAGTGACTATACTGCATGTGGGATCTCTTTTTGGGGTGATCAAAATGTTTTAAAATTGATTATGGTGATAATTGCATAACTGTGAATATACTGAAAGCCACTGAATGGTACACTTAAATGGGGATGTGAACTATATCTCAGTAAAGCTGTTTAAAAATAACACTCGGACCATTTCGCCCCACTCAGCGGTTCTGGAAAAGAAGACCTGGTTGGTGCCTGCTGAGAGTTACTACAGTAAGATGGAAGGGCCTGGAATTTAGAAGGCTTATTATCTTTTTTTGTATTTCTGTTGCTAAACACAGCTGCTGAGACGTGAACCCTCTTCATTTCCAGAGACAGTGGCGTTTGTCACACAGTTCCTCAGCACACCACCTAACAGTTCAGGAGTGGCGGCTTAAAAATGCCCCCTCCCCCGCCCCGGGGCTTCCCTGGTGGCGCAGTGGTTGAGACTCCGCCTGCCAAGGCAGGGAACACGGGTTCGTGCCCCGGTCTGGGAAGATCCCACATGCCGCCGAGCGGCTGGGCCCGTGAGCCATGGCCACTGAGCCTGCGCGTCCGGAGCCTGTGCTTCGCGACGGGAGAGGCCACAACAGTGAGAGGCCCGCATACCGCAAAAAAAAATAAATAAAGAAAGAAAGAAGCCCCCCGCCCCCCCACCCCCACCCCGGCCACAGGACACACGCATTCCAAAGGCAGCCAGGAAGCCACAGAGCCTCTGGCAGCTCTGCCCCAGCTCCCAGCCACTTCAGAGTACAGCCAGAAGTCACCGGACACCTGCTGCTCAAAGCTCTTATCAGCCATGTGTTTACAGTTAATCTCCTTTTGATAAAGTGGTTCTTTTTTCAGAGCTGTGAGTGTTGGTGACATGCGGGAGGGACCAAAATTTTGTGTCCTCACTCAAGCCCCCCCCCATACCAGGTGATTTTCCCATGTTGGAAGAAGATGGTCGCTTGTGACCACCTCACAAAACGAGCTCTAGCGTTTACTAGGGAAGGACAGCCGGAGGAGTGGGCACTTTTTCAACAAATTGGGCTTCTGCGAAAGCTGCTGCATGGGTGTGTGGCTGATGTGTGTGAGGTGCTTGACCTCTCACCTGTGATGGTTTGATCTGGCAGTGGAGTCCTTGCCGTTCCCGGTTTTATGGAAATGGGAGGCGCAGGAAGTTGATCTTTGTGTTCTGGGTTTGCGGGCCGACTGGTGTGCCGAGCTGGGCACCAGTGAGCACTGGGCCTGGAGGGGCAGGAGCCGCAGGTGAGTGTCTGCTTGGCAGCTCTGATGGCCGAGAGCGCCTTTCTGCCCTCCACCCTCATCTCTCTGGTGGTTCTTTGGGAAGCTGGCTGGTAGCGCACACCATTTGGGTGCTATGGTTGGGGTGGGGGATGGTAAGAATAAGATGCAGTGTTTGGAATAACCAGTTGGGAACTATTCTGGTTTTTCTTCCTATTCCTAATTGATTTAAACATGTGCGCTGACTTAAGGATCCCATCCAAGAGATTAGAGTGGCAGAGGACGGTTAAGAATTTCAGGAAGTAGAAACATGCATCTCTTTTTTTTTTTTGCCGTACGTGGGCCTCTCACTGTTGTGGCCTCTCCCGTTGCGGAGCACAGGCTCCGGATGCGCAGGCTCAGCGGCCGTGGCTCACGGGCCCAGCCGCTCGGCGGCATGTGGGATCTTCCCGGACCGGGGCACGAACCCGTGTCCCCTGCCTCGGCAGGCGGACTCTCAACCACTGCACCACCAGAGAAGCCCCCATGCATCTCTTTTTAAGGGGAAACTGGTATCAGTAATGTTATACTTAAGTTGGATAGTAGTACACAGGTGGTGGTTGTATTGTTTATATCCTTTATAGCTTAAGTATTACATAGTATATATTTTAAGTAAATAAGATGGAAAAAATGTCAGATATTTAGGGCAATTACAGAGAGAAGCTGGTTTAGGTGTGTGAAGGCATAGATCGCTCCTTGAGTTGGCCTTTGAACAGGAAATGATAAAATGAAGAGACTAACTCATTGAGGTCTGGGTAAAAGCACTTTGCTTACTACAAACTGTACAGTCAGATTGAATCTTTTTCTATTTCATTTTTTTCATACTTTATTTTTAATTTTATTATTATTTTTGGCTGCATTGGGTCTTCGTTGCTGTGCAGAGGCTTTCTCTAGTTGTGGCGAGCAGGGGCTACTCTTCTTCGCGGTGCGTGGGCTTCTCACTGCGGAGCACGGGTGCTAGGCGCGCGGGCTCAGTAGTTGTGGAACGGGTGCTCAGTAGTTGTGGCTCGAGGGCTCTAGAGCTCAGGCTCAGGAGTTTTGGCGCACGGGCTTAGTTGGTCCACGGCATGTGGGATCTTCCCAGACCAGGGTTCGAACCCATGTCCCCTGCCTTGGCAGGTGGATTCTTAACCACTGAGCCACCAGGGAAGTCCCAATCAGGTTGAATCTTAATGGTAATAAATGTTTTCCCATACATGTAAGAAGTTTCCTCATTGATCTTGGTTGCTCAGAGGACCAGATTGTAGACAGTTCAAAATGGGGCTGAGTCAGGCATTTAGGAGCCCCTGCTGCTGGCCGTCATCGCAGCCCCACGGGGAGACTGCCTGCTGGACCGCTGCCCAGCCGCCAGAGCTGGACTCTTCTCTCCCTGCTCCTCCTCTCCTTCCTGTGTTGTGTGCCTTTGGCGATTGTGCCACTTTGTGTTCCCTGAAGGTGTTTGATGTCCACGCTGACCCTTCTTTCTGGGACAGCCTTCTGCCACCTTCTCTGCTGAGCAGAGTTCTGCTCGTACCGTAGGAGCTCCTGAGGTTCACCCCCCTGCCGGCTTCCTGTTCCCCCAGCCCCAGGCTGAAGCCAGGGTTCTCTTGCCGGTGTTCTTCTGTGGCCCTGTCCTTAGGGCTGGTCCAGCTGACACCCCTGCATCGGGAGCTCCGGGAGGTGCTCTTTCTGCTGGGTTTTCTTCATACCACAGAGCCCACTTGCTCAGCAAGGTGTCGGGTAAACGGGTGGGGATGAGCAAGCCGCTGTGTAGCGATCCTGGTGTCCAGAGGGGGGCAGCAGAGGCACGTCTGTTGATCCACTTCGCAGAAGGCTGGCCCCCCAAGACCCCGTTCTGTGTCTGGCTCCGTGTGCCGGTAAGCACACCAGCCCCATTCCACTTCAGGTGTTCTAATGTAGGCAGAGAAGGTGTGTCCTGGCAGGTGGAGGTTCCTTCACGTGAGAGCAGCAGGCACAGGTGACAGCCCCCCGGGCTGCGAGGCAAGAGCCCTGGTTTGCTCTCCAGCTGAGTGCACAGCTTATGCGTCGAGGTTGCCTTTTAACTTCTGAATCGGTCCGTGTGGAGTTAGGAGGTGGCTGTCCTGCTGTTCGCGCATTCAGCGCTGTGCAAGAACTGCAGGTACGACACGAGAGAGGCCTGCCTACCTTGTGCCCTCGAGACTGAGGACGCCAGGTACACGCCTTGGAAACCATGAGGCCGCGTGGGGGGTAGACCCTCGAGGGCAGACTGTGTAGGTGGCGTACTGCGCTCTTGGAGGAGAAGGCAGGTCCTGTGAGACGGGGGGCTGTGGCGGCATCTCAGGTGGCCCCAAACATGCGAAAGGTTTAGAGTGGGTTAGAGAATTAGTGTTCTGAGTGGTTACCGTACGCCAGAACTCCCTAGATGCATTTAATCCTCATAGCTTTGTGAGACGAATAATATTATTTTCTTTAATACATATAAGACAAGGCTCAGATGACGGGCCCTGCCCACAATCAGAGCCAGTAAGTGGCAAAGCCAGGATTCAAAACCGGGTCTTTGGGACTTCACAGCCCACGTGTTCTGACCCCACCGGTCCGTGTCCGAGGAGCCGGTCTCCCCTGGGCCGTGGGATACCGTCCGCTGGCACTGTGGGCACAGGGGTTAGGCTCTCTTGATGTTTTGTTCTCTGAAGGAAGTGGGTATCTGTCTTGGGAGAAACCACTTCTGAAAACAAAGTAAATTGAAAGCTTTCCGTCCTCTCTGGAATCCGAATGGGGAATCCGGGCTTTTGGAAACCAACTGAGGCATCGTCCTGTCGGCCATCAGCCTGGTCCAGCATTCTGTGCTGAGTGCAGGGAGTTTCCCTTGGGAAGGATCCCAGAGCCGGGGCGCACAGTGTTTCCCAGACGGAGCAGCAAGAGCTCACCGGGGACGGGGACAGAGGTGCACCCGCCCACGTGCCTGTCCCGCCACCTTCTCCCTGTCGCTCTCGAGGGAGGGCTCTGACCCCACTCTGTCCCCCACCTCCCGCCCCCTCTCCAGCCCGCCGAATCGGAGCCCTGCCCCCTCGCCTGTCCGGCGCCTGCACCACGGACCCTCCGTGCCCTTGATCGTGGGCCATTGCCTTCTGGAGCCTGTGTCTTCCACGACCTCTGGTTCCAGTCTTCCCTGCCCCTCCGTTCTTCCCCGCCACCCCTGCTCTGCGCTCTTCCAGCCCTTCCGCCTCGGCAGGCAGGCGCCTGGGGCTTCCTGGCCTTCCTCCTCTTCTCCTCCCAGGACCCTCCTGAGCGGCCGTTGCTGCTCTGCCGCCCCTGCATCACTCGGGCCTCCCTGCGGAGCTTCCCGACACCACATGTACATCGGCGCCTGACTTCCGGCAGCCGTATCTGGCCATTCTTTTCCTTTCCCGTACGTTTCTTCATCTGCCTAAAGTATTGCTGCAGGTATGCATTTCCTTCGGTTCCCAGGTCCTCTTTAGAACAAGGGTGTAAACAAATGAACCAAACCACTCCCTTCCCTCTGACCCTAAAAGGCAAGAAAGAGCCCTTCTTGTTAGTTAATGGCTAAGCTGACACTAGAACCCAGGAACACCCATTCCTAGTTAGAAACGGCGAGGTAAACCTGCACTAACGCCTGGCCGCCGTGTGGGCTGCGTCCTCTGCAGGAGAATTTGGTCCCTCTTGTCACCTGTCCCTTCCAGCTTGTCCGGGATGGCCGTACTGCACGTGAATGGCAACCTCTGGAGATATGAAAGCATCCTTTTCCAAGATAGAGTGTTGATGATGGCAGACTTTGGAAAACATCAGGGGACACTAAGAGAAGCCTAACATAAGACAATACTCCCCTCCTGGTATTGGTAGATTTGGAAAAAGAAATGTCTTGCTGCACGAATCCACACAGCTGGGGTGCCGTGGCGCTAGGTGAAGAGCCCGTTTTCGTGTGGTGTGATGTCAGAAAAGCTGTGCTGGAGCCAGGCGACCAGTCCTGCTCCCCTTAGGTCTCACCTGACAACGCTGTGACCTGGGGTGGGTACTTTAGTGTTTCCTTGGGCCTCAGTCAGCTCTTCTGTAAAATGGGAATGATTTTATCCTCTCTGCCTGAAGTCTTGAAATTAGATCATGTGACTCCTCAAACTCACAAAATCTTTAGCCGCAGGTCCGTGCTCTGTTCTTCTCTGGCTCATCCCCCTGCCCTGTAGCTGTCCCTGCGTGCTTCCAGGTTGATCTTCAGGAAGTTCCTTCTCACCTCCCTGAAACGTACCTGTGCCTGTGCCACCTCATACACAGGATGTAGTCCGAGGAATGACAGGCCCTGGTAGAGGACCAGTAGACATTCGGTAATTAATGACCGCAGCATCCCGAGTGCTATAAAGACATACACTCAACTTGGTTCCTGCCCCGTTTGGGGTTAACCCTTAAGTACCATTCCGTCTTCACAGATTTTAAATGTAGGACTCTCTAAAGCTATTCCAAAAACCAGCTTCCTGTTAGTGGGTTCTGGCTGAGAGATCATCCTCTCATCACTCTGGGGAGAGCAGCTTTGTGCTCTCCCTGGAAATCTTCTCGGTTGTTTTCCGTTCATTCTTCTAGTTAAAGTAGCTTTACTTTACTTAGCCCTTCACACCTGCATGGAGAATATTTTCATGGGCATTAAGACTGCTTCCCAATGAATTATCCATTTCTGGGAAAATAATTAAGGGGAACTGTTTATTGGACTAGTTGGGATGGATATTACAGCACCTTTCTTTCTTTCCCAAATCACCACGCGGAGCTATTAACGTGGGGATGGAAACAATGCAGCAGGAGTGGTGGTGATGCGAGAGTAACAGCCAGGCCGTCCTGAACACTTGCGCCTGGTCCTCACTGCAGCCCTGCTGATTTCTGCTCATAATCCTGTTGCAGCTGTTAATACCTTTACTGCACAAGACACTTGGGTTTAGAGTGCTTAAATGTTTTATCTGGGGTCATCTAGCAAGGAAGTTGAGGAGCCAGGGTTCAAACCTAGGTGGTCTGATTCCCATGTCAGGGTACTTTATCTCCACACTGTACTTGTCAGAAGATAGTCTAGGTCTTTTATTATGATGATGATGGTTTTCTTGATGTTCATTGATGATTTGCTCTAGGCATTTTGCACAGCTTCTTAAGATAAAATTAGCGGCTGTGTAGTATGTAGAGGAGCACTGTGAACTTGAGAGGCAGAGAACAAATTATTTTTGTCTAGTCATGCTTAAATTCCCTGCTAAGTGTTTGAATTCCACTGATCATGTAACCTCAGAGTCATAGCAAATACAAAGAAAAACGCTTCCTGCCCTCTAGGAAACAGAGTAGACAGGCGTGGTGATTAGAAGACTTCAGCATTGGAATCCGTTCCTCTGTCACTGCATTGCGGATGTTAGCCTAGTTTTATCTGGAGGCCAGAGCAGGGATAGCTGTGAAGCCACTGTGCTTCCGTTGCAGGACCCTGTGGGCCGAGACCATCGTCTTTTCAGGGCAGTGAAGAGCCATGTGGTGCGCAGACTCACGAGGCCCAGGTGGTGTGCTGGGTGTGGGTGGGTCTGGCACGGGCGTTGCCAAGTTTTGTCTGTAAACGGCCAGGTAACATACATTTTAGGTTTTGCAGGCCACTTTGCCTCCATAGCAAATATTAAACTCTGCTGCTGTCGTTGGTAAAACTTGATTTACAGAATGTGGCAGCCAGGTTTGGCTCCAGGACTACAGTTTTCTCCCCTGTCTGGGTTTAGAAGGTACAAGGGCTCAGGCTCTACTGAAGACGCAGTGTGTCCCCCAGGAAACCATATGTTAAGGTGCATCACTTCTGTGAATTTGGAATCCATACCTGGGTAAACGAAAGTGAATGAAAATGTTCCTTCCCTCCTCAAAAACATTTAAAACTCAAGTACTGGGGTTTTCTGGGCTTTGTTTTTATAGATTTTTTTTCTTACAACTTAGTAAAAGTTTCATATATTGACACAGGTTACAAAGTAATATACATAATCTTCATTAAAAATAGACTATAATATACTATATATAGGTATAGAACATACATACATAGATAAAAATCTAGGCATACGTGTAGTAGAATAAAAATGGGCTTATCTTCATGTGGTGGAATTCAGCTTATTTTTATTTTCACGTGTTGATCTGTTTTCCAATTTTTTCCGGGAGAAGCATGTATGATTTCAAATATTTAGGACTCCAAGTGAGGCAAAAGGCCCTCGATTTCACCCGCAGACCTGTTTTTACCAGCTCCGTCTCTCTCATTCCGTAAAACTTGCCGGAGCAGGCAGTGCGATAAGCCAGTCAGAGACTTGCGGCGTCACTGTGGCGTCTGTCGGGGACGCAGAGAAGAGACAGCAGCCAAGAAGTGGTGCAGTGGGGTGCTCTGTGTGTTTGCAGGTGGAGGTGGTGGGTGAGGATGCCGGCTGGTAACCCAGGCAGCATTTCCTGAGGGGTTCGTCCTCGGTGTGCTCACCGACTCCAAGGCTGGTCCACAGCTTTGCAAGTTTGGGGACTCAGGTTTTTCCACTTCACCCAGAGAAGAGGAATCTATTAAGGAAAGAGGCACACATTCCGAACTCACAGTGGATTGAGACATGTATGGCAATTCCAGTTTACTAATCCACGTGGAGGAAAAAAATCTCTTAACGTATAGCCTGGTTGGGCACTTCTGTTTCAGGCTATGGCATATCTTGTGATAGACAGACTCTCCCACTGAGAATAAGCAGAAAAGCTGGATAAACATAAGAAAACAAAGTCTTTGAAGGCATTGGAGAGACGGTAAGGAAGTGAGGACTTGAGGGACCCGGATCCCAGAGAGAAGGAAAGCATAGGAGGCGAGCCCAGCACCCGGCTGTGCTTGTCCCCCGAGGTGCTGGCTGACCAGTGAGGCCGTGGCTACAAGGCTGAGAAGCTGGGCGAGGTTCCCAGCCATCTCTCAGTGCTTAGGGAACAGAAATTAGAGTTCAGAAACGGGCCCCAGTGGACACCCCAGACTTCCCCTGGGACGATCAAAGGGCTGCCTTCCAGCAGAAGGGGCTTACCAGACATGGCCAGCTCTGTAAAGACTGAAGCCCAGCTTCCAGGTGGCTCAGGCTCAAAGTGGGTGAAGGGGCTTTGCCTTGCCCCATGGTTTTCACAGTGTGGTCTCCACATCAGCAGCATCACCTGAGAACTAATCAGAAATGCAGATTCCCAGACCCCCTCCACACCTGCTAAATCAGGACTTATGAGGGGAGAACCTCATGAGATTTGTATTTCACAAGCCTTCCAAGTGATTCTGATGCAATGAAAGTTTGAGAACCAGTTTCTTAGCCTAACTAAGCCGGAGAAAAGAATATCCTCTCTGGAGGATGACAGCATCTTCCAGAGCTGCAAATTATTACTACATTTTTTCATTAAAAATTCTGGCATTAATTCAAAAATTACCAGACAGACTGCCTAATAAGACTGATTTACAAAAGACTAAGAGAAAATACAGACACTAGGAACAGACCCAGGTATCGATTATTATCAGATGTGGACTTTAAAATAATCATAGTAAATTACGGTTAATATGTTCAAGAAAATAGAAGACAAGATAGGGAATTTCAATAGAGAACTGCCCTCTGTCTGGAAAGATGGAAATGCTAGAACTGAAAAATAAAATAACAAACTAAGAAATTCAATTGTAGTAAAGCAGCTGAAGAGAGGATTTGTGAACTAATTAGATTGGACAGTGGAAAACACCCAGAATGAAACCCAGAGAGAGAGGAGAATAGAGAGTACAGGAAAAGTGTAGTAAATAATTGGAGGGTGGCCAGCGAGTTGTAATAGAAGTGTACCTGTAGTTCGAGAAGGAGAAATGAGGGCTGGCTGCTTCTCCTGAGCACCACTTCTTCCTGAAAAGTGGCTGCTCAGACTGGTTATTCAGACGTAGGCGTGTGGCCGACATTCTCTTGAAAATGAACAAAGCGAACCTGTCATCCTGAGTGTTGGTTGCCAATTGTAACATTTAAAGCAGAAATTAGAACTTTGGAAAACTTGTACCTGTCACTGTGGGTGATATGTTGACTGCTTCCCAATGTGGAAAGACTGTTCTGAGACCAAAGATAATATTAGAAAATGTGGGTTTTTTTTTTAACTTTTATTATTTTTTATTGATATAATTGAAATAAAACAATCTTTTTTAGTATCCCACATAATGATTTGGTAAGCATACTACAAAATGATTACCACAATAAATTTAGTTAACATCTATCACCACACGTATTTTCCTCGTGGCGAGCACTTCTGAGATCTGCTCTCTGGGCAGCTTTTGAGTACATTAGTGTTGTTAACTGCAGTCACCTTGCTGTGCATACATTCCCAGGACTTATTTATCTTATAACTGGAAGTTTGTACCTTTGGCCACCTCCACCCACTCCGCCCACCCCCCACCTCTGGCGACCACCAGTCTGTTCTCTGTACCTATGAATTCAGTTTTTTGGATTCCACATACAAATGAGATCGTACAGTATTTGTCTTTCTCTGTTTCTCTTAGCATAATGCCCTCAAGGCCCATCCATGTTGTTGCAAATGGCAAGATTTCCTCTTTCTATGACTGAATAATATTCCATTATGTATGTACATGTGCGCACGCACGTGAGTGTATGCACACACACATACATACGCCACATTTTCTTTATCCGTTCATCTGTCAGCAGACGCTTAGGTTGTTTCCGTATCTTGGCCATGGTGAGTAGTCCTGCTGTGAGCACTGGGCTGCAGATGTAGCACAGAGGGAGATTGTGATTTGGTTTCCTTCAGATAAACACCCAGAAGTGGAACTTCATATGGTGGCTCTATTTTTAGTTTTTCGAGGAACCTTCATACTGTTCTCCAGAGTGGCTGCACCAGTTTACATTCCCACCAGCAGTGCATGAGGGCTCCCTTTTCTCCACACCCTCACCAGCACTTGTCATTTCTCACCTAATAGCCATTCTGACAGGTGTGAGGTGACATCTCACTGCGCTTTGATTTGCATTTCCCTGATGATGAGTGATGTTGAGCATCTTTTCATGTGCCTGTTGGCCATCTGTGTTGTACCTTCTTTGGAAAAAGTCTGTTCAGATCCTCTGTCCCTTTTTTAATCAGGTTGTTTGTTTTCTTTTGAGTTGTATGAGTTCTTTATCTAGTTTGGCTATTAACCCCTTACCAGATATGTGACTTGCAAATATTTTCTCCCATTCAGTAGGTTGCCTTCTTGTTTTGTTGCTGATTTTCTTTGCTGTGCAGAAGCAAAAAGCTTGATGAAGTCCCACTTGTTCATTTTTGGTTTTGGTGTCAAATCCAAAAAATCATTGCCAAGACTGATGTTAAGGAGCTTAAACCGTATGTTGAAGAATGTGATTTTTAAAATTACTATTGCATAATGAAATGTGTCACCATTTGGGAGATTTTACGAAAGACACGCCTGGGTAAGACATTCCATCCGAAGTACGAGATAGACCACTGGATTTCGGCATAACAGAATATGAAAATTCTGTTAACATCATTTCAGATTCCACATTGCGACTAACGTTGAAGAAAGTACCACTTAATAACTCTACAAGGGTCTCTAAGTATTCAAGTGACAGGAAGAGTTGCACATCTCTCACTTTAAATCAAAAACTAGAAATTACTACCCTTAGTGAGGAAGGCATGTGGAAAGCCAAGATAGGCCTAAAGCTGGGCCTCTTGCACCAAACAGCCAAGCTGGAAACACAAAGGAAGAGTTCTTGAAGGGAATTAAAAGCGCTACTTCGGTGAACACACAAATGATAAGAAAGCGAAACAGCCTTATCGCTGATATGGAGAAAGTCTGAGTGGTCTGGATAGAAGATCAAACCAGAAACAACAAAGCCTCATCCAGAGCAAGGCCCTAACTCTCTTCAGTTCCATGAAGGCTGAAAGCGGTGGGGAAGCTGCAGAAGAAAAACTTGAAGCTTAGCAGAGGTTGATTCATGAGGTTTAAGGAAAGATGCATTCTCAATAACATAAAAGTGCAAGGTGAAGCAGCAGGTGCTGATGTAGAAGCTGCAGCCAGTTATCCAGGAGATCCAGCTAAGATAATTCCTGAAAGTGGCTGCACTAAACAACAGATTTTCAATGTAGGTTAAACAGCCTTCTATTGGAAGAAGATGCCATCCAGGACTTCCATAGTTAGAGAGGGGACGTCAGTGCCTGGCTTCAGAGGACAGGCTGACTCTCCTGTCAGGGGCTAGTGCAGCTGGTGACTTTCAGTTGAAGCCAATGCTCATTTACCATTCCGAAAATCCTAGGGCCCTTAAGAATTATGCTACATCTGCTCTGCCTGTGCTCTGTACATGGACGACAAAGCCTGGATGACAGCACATCTGTTTACAACATGGTTTACTGAATATTTTAAGCCCACTGTTGTGACTTACTCGGAAAAAAAGAGATTCAAAATATGACTGCTCATTAACAGTGCACCTGGGTTCAGCCAAGAGCTCTGATGGAGATGGGCGATGAGACTCATGTGGCTTTCATGCTGCAAACACCACATCCGTCCTGCAGCCTGTGGGTCAAGGAGTAACTGTCAAGCCTTATTGTTTAAGAGATACATTTTGGGGACTTCCCTGGTGGTGCAGTGGGTAAGAATCCACCTGCCAATGCAGGCGACACGGGTTGGATCCCTGGTCCGGGAAGATCCCACATGCCGCGGAGCAACTAAGCCTGCGTGCCACAACTACTGAGCCTGTGCTCTAGAGCCTGCAAGCCACAACTGCTGAGCCCTTTTGCCACAACTACTGAAGCCTGCGTGCCTAGAGCCCGTGCTCTGCAACAAAGAGAAGCCACTGCAATGAGAAGCCCGCGCACCGCAGCGAAGAGTAGCCCCCGCTCGCCGCAACTGGAGAAAGCCCGCGCGCAGCAACGAAGACCCAGTGCAGCCAAAAATAAATAAATAAATTTATGAAAAAAGAAATACGTTTCATCAGGCTATAGGTGCCATAGATTGGTGACTCCTCTGATGGATCTAGGCAAAGTCAATTGAAAACCCTCTGGAAAGGAATCACCATTCTAGACGCCATTAAGAACATTTGTGATTCATGGGAAGAGATCAGAATATCCACCTTAACAGGAGTTTGGAAAAAGTAGATTCCAACCCTCATGGATGACCTCGAGGGGTTCAAGACTCCAGTGGAGGAGGTAACTGCAGATTTGGTGGAGGAAGCAAGAGAAATAGTATTAGAAATGGGGGCCTAAAGATGTGACGGAATTGCTGCAATCTCATGATACAACTTGAAGGATGAGGAGTTGCTTCTTATGGGTGACCAAAGAAAGTGGTTTCTTATTCATAGCACTAGTTACAGTAGTGAAGACATAGAAACAGCCTAAATGTCTATCCACAGATGACTGGATAAAGAAGATGTGGTACACGTATACAATGGAATATCACTCAGCCATAAAAAAAGAATGAAATAATGCCATTCGCAGCAACGTGGGTGGACCTAGAGGTTATCATACTAGGTGAAGTAAGCTAGACAAAGACAAATACCACGTGATATCACTTGTATGTGGAATCTTAAAAAAATAAATAAATAAAAGATACAAATGAACTTATATACAAAACAGAAATAGACTCACAGACATAGAAAACAAACTTATGGTTACCGAAGGGGAAGGGTAGGAGTAAATTAGGAGTTTGGGATCAACATGTACACACTACTACACATAAAACAGATAAACAATAAGGACTACCGTGTAGCACAGGGAACTCTACTCAATATTTTGTAATAACCTATAAGGGAAAAGAATCTGAAAAAGGATAGATATATGTATATGTGTAACTGAATCACTTTGCTATACACTTGAAACTAACACACGTTGTAAATCAGCTATACTCCAATTAAAAAAATAAAATTTAAAGAAAAAAAGAAAGTGTTTTTTTGCAATGGACTCTACTCCTGGTGAAGATACTGTGAAGGTTATTAAGATGACAACAGAGGATTTAGAATATGACATAACTTAGTTGATAAAGCAGGGGCAGGATTTGAGAGGATTGACTCCAGTCTTGAAAGAAGTTCTACTGTGGGTAAAATGGTATCAGGCAGCATCACAGGCTACAGAGAAATCATTCATGAAGGGAAGAGTCAGTCAGTGAGGCAAACGTCACTGCTGTCTTCTTTCAAGACATCGCCACGGCCACCCCAGCCCTCAGCAACCACCATCCTGACCAGCGAGTCGCCAGCAACATCAAGGCAAGACCCTCCACCAGCAAAAAGATTACAGCTTGCTGAAGGCTCAGATGATGGCTAGCATTTTTAGCAATATTTTTAAATTAAAGTATGTACCTTGTTTTTTTAAGATATGCTATTGCATACTTACTACAGTATAGCGTAAACATAATTTTTATATGTACTGGACAACCAAAAGTTTCACATGACTGACTTTATTGCAAGATTCACTTTACTGTGGTGGTCTGGAACTGACCTTGCAGTATCTCTGAGATATGCTTGTATTACAGTGACAATTAAAAAGTATTATTAGGATATTATGAACCGTTTTGTGGTACTGAATATGAAAATATAGATAAGATTCCTTGAAAAACAAATATTACCTAAACAGAACATCTGAATAGGCCTAATTCTATTAAAGAAATTGCAACCCTTATTTAAAACCTTCCCATAAAGAACACTCTAAACCCAGATGACTATTGGTGAACCCTTCCAATTATTTAAGGAGGAAATGACCCCAGTCTTGCACAGATTCTCAAAGAAAATAGACAAGGAGAAAACACTTCCCAACTTTCATAACTTTAATTTCAAGACTAGCTGGGTTGTTACAAGGGAAAATTACAGGCCAGTTTCCTGCATGAACACGGATGGAGGAATCCTAAAGTAAATAATACTGAATCTATATAAAAAGTAAGCCTCTATAAATGGTGATACATCATGATTAAGTGGAGCTTATCCCAAGCATTTAGGGTGGTTTTATCATTCAAAACTTGTTCAGTGTAATTCTGCATATTAACAGAAGAAAGAAGGAAATGATAATCTTAGTATACAGGGAAGAAAAGCCTATGATAAAGTTCACACACTAATGATTAAACGAAGAAACAAATAACAGCAAGACCCTCCTAGTGCACTCCCATGGGCGGGGAAGGAGTTGCCTTCACCTGAGGAGCAGAGTCTGCAGGGTCTTAGCCAGAAGCTGTCTCTCTGAAGGCAGGAGCGAAGCAGGGAAACGACTGTCATCAGTGCTAGCCAGAGCGCGAAGGCAGGAAACGAAATAAAAAGTCTAAGGATGAGAAAGAGGAAAGAAAGTTCTCATCTTACAGTTACAGGTGGTGTGATTCTGCACGAACACTGGTACGTTTACAGATGATGTCTTGGCTTATGTAATGTTCACCGATAGGCTGTCGGGTTGAGTCGGCCTCACTTCACCTTGGCTCACAGAAACCCCCTCGGTGTGCAGACGCACCTGCTGCCCCCAGGGCCTTACCTCTGCTGTGACCCTTCTTCCCCGCAGGTCGTATCTGACTCCTGTACGGGACGAGGAAGCAGAGTCGTTACGGAAAGCGCGCTCCAGACAAGCTCGGCAGACTCGCAGGTCTACCCAAGTGAGTGTGACCTCCGTGTTTAAGTCCTTTTTTGTCTGTGTGCCTTTCCACTGGAAGTACAATTAAACCGTGATAAAATGTGTGCCTTATTCCAGCCATTGTAGTGAAAGCTTTCCTGTTAAATCTTACACTATATAGAATCAAATGAATTCATAGCTCCATACACCCCCTCTCGCTTCTGTTCTTCAGGCGCAGAGCAGGTTTCTCTCCTTCCCTCCCTAAGACTGATCATTCCACGTGTGCTTAAGGCCCACACCTTAATTCCTGCAGGAGAACAGTCTGGCACAATCTCAGAGTGTTAACCATAGAGTTACCACGGGACCCAGCCATGTTGCTCCTGGATGTGTACTCAAGAGAAATAAAGCAGGCTTCTACAGAAAAGCCCTGCACAGATATTTATAACAGCACTATTCACAGGAGCCAGAGACCCAAATTCAGTGTCATCTCTGGCCAGAGTTAACTTGCTGTATAGACCAAGATTACGTGTGGAGTGTGCAGGTTCGCTGGAGGGCTGAGCCCTGGGCTCCCTGCAGCGTCAAGGTCAGAGTTCTGTGGCTGGTGGTGCCCCAGCGAGTGTTGGGCAGTGGGCCCAAGCGGGGCCATTGCACAGACCAAATAAATGAAGCAGCTAACAAAACTGGAAAAAACCCTCACAAATTTCCATTGATTTGGGAATAAAAAGAAATGAAGTCCTGACGCATGCCAATGCTGCAGTGTGGATGAACCTTAAGAAAAAGTTATGCTGCGTCAAAGAAACCTGGCATGATTCCATTTGTATGAACATGTCCAGAATAGGCAAATCCAGAGAAATAGAAAGTGGGTTAGTATCTGCTGGGGGCTGGAGAGAGGGAGGAATGGGAAGTGACCACTAAGGGTGTGGGGTTACTTTCCTTCTGGGGTGATGAAATGTCCTGAAATTAGATGGGGATTTTGCACAGCTCTGTGAATATACTAGAAAACAGCCAGTTGTACTCTTTAAAAGGGCGGATCTTATGTGGATTGTGTTTCAATAATGATGTTAGAAAAAAGAGGAGTCCCTCGGGGAAGCTTTGAAGTAAGGAAGATATGATCTACGTTATATCTTGCAAAAGTCGCTGTGCAGAGAACTGCTGGGAGTGGTCTGTGAAGCCTGGAGGCCCATGGGAAGCTGTTCCTTAGCTGAGCTGGAGATGACACGCATGTGGCAGCAACAGTTGAGGGAGGCTGTGATTGGGCGTCAAGGAAGCAGAGGAGGATGAGCCAGGCAGCAGAACCGAGGAGCAGTCAGAGGGCTGAGGGGTCACCCAGGAGATGGTACCCGAGGGAGTGAACGGCAGTCTCCAGTGAAGAGGGGAAGCTCCGCAGCTTCAGATGCTACAGACGCCAAGCAGGAGAGCTGAGGACTGAGAGAGGGACCTATGCGTAGCCCCCGAGTGCCCTTGTGTCGTTCCTGACCCTCCAGGGTCGGGCAGGTGCCGTCCTGGGTAGTCATTGCCACAGCTGTTACTGCTTGTGCTTCATGGTGGTTTGTTTCCCCAGAGGCTGTAACCCCCACGAGGGCCAGACAAGCGTTTGTTTTGGTTTGGTTTACTGTGGCAGGCGATACGTAACATACAACTTAATACTCTAGCCATTTCTAAGCATACGATTCATCGGCATTACATGCATTCACGTCACTGTGCAGTCATCGGCACCACCATCTCCAGAACAGCTTTCGTCTCCCCAAACGGAACCTCTCTCCCCACAGCTTCTGGCAACACCGCTCTACTTTTTATCTCTATGACCTTGACTCTAGGTAGCTCATGCGAGTGGAATCACACAGTTTTTGTCTTTTTTGTGACTGGCTCGTTTCACTCAGTGTAATGTCTTCAGGGTTCATCGATGTGGCAGCACATGTCAGAACTGCCTTCCTTTGTAAGGCTGAATAATATTTTGTTGTATGTTTAGACCCCATTTGGTTCATCCGTCATCCACTGATGGACACTTAGGTTGCTTCCACCTTTTGGCTGCTGTGAACATCAGTGTGCAAACATCTCATCAGATCCTGCTTCTTTCGGGTGTAGACCCAGAAATAGAATAGGCTGGATCATATGTTTCTGTCTTAATACTTACTTTCCATTACACTCATCTGTTTTCTTATGTCTTTTCCATTAGATTATGGTTCTTGAGTACAGGAATCATTTGATTTGTCTTTGTAGTTCCAGTACTTAAGAACGCAGTAACTTTTTATTAAGAGAATGAGTGAACAAAATAGCTAATAGTTGCCTTCCGGCTTTGGAACTTCCCTCTTCTGAGGACATGAGCATATGACTACTTGAGTTAAGAATCAACTCACTGTTTTCCTAACCCATTTCCCCCTTGTCCTGCAGATGTCTCCTCATTATTTCCTTTTTTTCTGTACTACTGCTCCTATGAGCCTGGGGAAAATTTTAATTGGTGGAATGTCTCTGTGTGATTCCTACAGTTACAAAATTATGTTAGAGAAATGCTAGTTCAGGGCTTGTGGGGTTTTTTAAAAAATTTTTTAATATGGAGGTATAGTTGGTTTACAATATTGTTAGCTTCAGGTGTACATCATACTGAATAAAATTTTTTAAGATTATATGCTAGGGCTTCCCTGGTGGCGCAGTGGTTGAGAGTCCGCCTGCCGATGCAGGGGACACAGGTTCGTGCCCCGGTCCGGGAAGATCCCACATGCCGCGGAGCAGCTAGGCCCGTGAGCCATGGCCGCTAGGCCTGCGCATCCGGAGCCTGTGCTCTGCAACGGGAGAGGCCACAGCAGTGAGAGGCCCGCGTACCGCAAAAAAAAAAAAAAAAAAAAAAAGATTATATGCCATTTATAGTTATAAAATATTGGCTGTACTCCCTGTGTTGTAAATATATCCTTGTAGCTTATTTTATGCATAATAAGTTATACCTCTTAATCCCCTGCCCCAGTATTTCCTTCCCCCTTCCCTCTCCCTCTGGCAACCACTGTTTTTTTCTCTATATCTGTGAGTCTGTGTCTTTTTTGTTATATTCACTAGTTGATTTTATTTTTTAGATTCCACATAGAAGTGATGTCTTACAGTATTTGTCCTCTGACTTTTTTCACTCAGCGTGATACACTCCAGGTCCATCCATGTTGTTGCAAATGGCAAAATTTCATGCCAATGGCTAATACTCCATATACGTATGTATGCATATGTGGAGTATGTGTATATGTGTGTGTGTCTGTGTGTGTCTCACGTCTTCTGTATCCATGCATCTGTTGATAGACAGCTAGATGGCTTCCATATCTTGGCAGTTGTAAATAATGCTGCCGTGAATATTGGGGTGCATGTGTCTTTTCGAATTAGTGTTTTTGGTTTTTTCAGATATATGCTCAGGAGTGGAATTGCTGGATCATACTATTTTTAGTTCTATTTTTAGTTTATTTTAGTTCTATTTTTAGTTTACTGAGGGTCCCCTATACTGTTTTCCACAGTGGCTGCACCAGCGTACACTCCCATCAGCAGTGTACTAGGGTTCCCTTTTCTCTGCATTCTCACCAACATTTGTCATTTACGGTCTTTCTGATGACAGCCATTCTGACAGATGTGAGGTGACATCTCACTGTGGTTTTGATTTGCATTTCCCTGATGATGAGTGATGTTGAGCATCTTTTCATGTGCCTGTTGGCCATCTGTATGTCTTCTTTGGAAAAGTGTCTATTCAAGTCTTCAGCCCATTTTTAAATTGGCTTGTTTGTTTTTTTGATATTGAGTTGTATGAGCTGTTTATATATTTTGGAGATTAACCTTATTAGTCATATCATTTGCAAATATTTTCTCCCATTCAGTCTTTCCCATTTGTCTTTTCGTTTTGTTGATGGTTTCCTTTACTGTGCAAAAACTTTTAAGTTTCATTAGGTCCCATTTGCTTATTTTTGTTTTTGTTTCCTTGCCGTAGGAGGCTGATCCAAAAAAATATTGCTGTGATTTATGTCAAAGAGTGTTCTGCCTATGTGTTCTCCTAGGAGAAATTCTGCTAAATTTGGGTGTTGTTTATTCTTCTTTTTCTGATTTCTTTAGGTTAAGGTTAGGTTGTTTATTTGAGATTTTTCTTGTTTCCTGAGAGGGCTGTATTGCTATAAACGTCCCTCTTAGAATTGCTTTGCAGCATCCCGAAGATCTTGGAATACTGTGTTTTCATTTCATTTGTCTCCAGGTATATTTTGAATTCTTCTTTGATTTTTTCAGTGATCCATTGGTTGTTTAGTAGCATTTTGTTTGGGCCACACGTGTTTGTGTTCTCTGTGGTTTTTACTCTTGTAGTTGATCTCTAGTCTCATAGCCTTGTGGTTGGAAAAGATGCTTGATATGATTGCAGCCTTCCCAAATGCACTGTGACTTGTTCCATGATATAGCACAGATGTATCCTGGAGAATATGCCTTTGAAAAGAATGTGTATTCTGCTGCTTTTGGATGGAATATTCTCTCTCTATATTAAGTCCATCTGGTCTGATGTGCCATTTAAGGCCAGAGTTTCCTTACTGATCTTTTGTGTGGATGATCTGCCCTTTGATGTAAGTGGGGTGTTAAAGTCCCCTACTATTTTTGTGTTACTGTTGATTTCTCCCTTTATGTCTATTAATATTTGCTTTATTCATTTAGGTGCTCCTATGTTGGGTGCAAATATATTTTCAATTGTTATATCTTCTTGGACTCATCCCTTGATTATTATGTACTGTCCTTCTTTTTCTCTTGTAACAGTCTTTATTTTATTTTATTTTTATTATTTATTTGTTTGTTTGTCTATTTATTTATTTATTTATGGCCGCGTTGGGTCTTCGTTGCTGTGCACAGGCTTCCTCTAGTTGCGGCGAGCGGGGGCTACTCTTCGTTGCAGTGTGTGGGCTTCTCATTGCGGTGGCTTCTCTTATTGTGGAGCTCGGGCCCTAGGCGCATGGGCTTCAGTAGTTGCAACACGTGGGCTCAGTAGTTGCGGCACGCGGGCTCTAGAGCGCAGGCTCGGTAGTTGTGGCACATGGGATTAGTTGCTCCACGGCATGTGGGATCTTCCCAGATCAGGGATCGAACCCACGTCTCCCACACTGGCAGGTGGATTCTAAACCACTGTGCCACCAGGGAAGTCCCAACAGTTTCTATTTTAAAGTCTATTTTTCTGTTATAAGTATTGCTACCCAGCTTTCTTTTCATTTCCATTTGTATGGAATACCTTTTTCCATTCCCTCACTTTCAGTCTGTGTGTGTCTTTAGATCTGAAGTGTGTCTCTTGTAGGCAGCATATATTGGGTGGGCCAAAAAGTTCGTTCGGGTTTTTCCATAACATCTTACAGAAAAACCGAACGAACTTTTTGGCCAGCCCCAATATAGGGGTCTTGTTTTTGTATCCTTTCAGCCACTCCATCTTTTGATTGCAGCATTTAATCCATTTCATATAAAGTAGTTATTGATATGTATGTACTTATTGCCATTTTGTTACTGTTTCGGGATTGTTTTTTTAGTCCTTTTTTGTTCCTTTCCTCTTTTGTTCTCTTCCCTTGTGATTTGATGACCCTCTTTAGTGTTATGTTTGGATTTCCTTCCCTTTTATGTGTATGTATCTATTATAGATTTTTTGGTTTGTAATTACCATGAAGTTTGCGTACAGCAGTATATGTGTGTGTGTATACACACACACACACACACACACACACACACACATTTCAAGTCACTGATCTCTTTAATTTCAAATAACATTTTAATAACCCTGCATCTTTCCTTCTCTCCCCCCATGATTACTGTTTTTGACATCATATTTTATATCCTTTCATTTTGTGTATCCCTTAACTTCTTATTGTGGATATAGTTGATTTTACTACTTTGTCTTTTAACCTTTCTAGGAGGTTTGTACTTGGTTGATTTACTGCCTTTACTGTATGTTTGCCTTTACCGATGAGATTTTTCCTTTCATAATTTTCATGTTTCTAGTTGTGATCTTTTTTTGTTTTCTTTTTCCTTTCTTTTGCTTAGAGAAATACCTTTAGCATTTCTTGTAAAGCTGGTGTGTTGGTGCTGAACTCTTTTAGCTTTTGCTTGTGTGTAAAGCTTTTGCTTTCTCCATCAACTCTGAATGAGAGCCTTGCTGGGTAGAGCATTCTTGGTTGTAGGCTTTTCCTTTTCATCAGTCTAATTATATCATGCCACTCCCTTCTGGCCTGCAGAGTTTCTGCTGAAAAGTCAGCTGATAGCTTTATGGGAGTTCCCTTGTATATAACATGCTGCTTTTCCCTTGCTGCTTTTAATATTCTGTCTTTAACTTTTGCCATTTTAATTCCAATATGTCTTGGTGTGGTCCTCTTTGGGTTGATCCCGTTTGGGACTCTGTGCTTCCTGGACCTGGATGTCTGTTTCCCTTCCCAGGTTAGGGAAATTTTCAACTGTTATGTCTTCAGATATGTTCTGTGACCCTTTCTGTCTCTCTCTTCTCCTTTTGGGACCTCTGTGATGTGACTGTTAGTGCATTTGATGTCATCGTAGAGGTCTCTTATAGTGTCCTCGTTTATTTATATGTATATATTTTTTCTGTTTGGTGCCAGTGATCTCCACTATTCTGTCTTCCAGCTCACTGGTCTGTTCCTCTGTATCATTTAGTGTACTGTTGATTCCTTCTAGTGCATTTTTCATTTCAGTTATTGTATTCTTCATCTCTGTTTGGTTGTTCTTTGTATTGTCCAACTCTTTGTTAAAAACTTACAACTTCTCACTCGGTTCATTCTTTCTTAAGTTCTTTGATCATCTTTACGATCATAACCTTGAACTTTTTCTCAGGTAGGTTGCCTGTCTCCACTTCACTTAGTTGTTCTTCTGCGGTTTCATCTTGTTCTTTCATTTGGAACATGTTCTTCTGTCGCCTCATTTTGCCTAACTTGCTGTTTATAACATTGTGTTTCCATGTGTCTGGTAGGTTGGTTACATTTCTTGACCTTGGGGAAGTGGCCTTCTGTAGGAGGCGTCCTGTACATCCCAGCAGTGCGCTCCTCTCTGGTCAGCAGAGCTGTGTGCTCTAGGGGTGCCCCCTCTGTGGGCTGCGTGGGTCATTCTGTTGTGGTGGGCTGACTATGTGGGTGGGCTGGTTGGTTGCCAGGCCCTGCCTTGTGTGGAGGCTGCTGGTTGCCGTGACCAGGTCATGAGGCGGCCGACTGTGGAACCCAGGGGGGCCCCAGGGCTAGTGCTGGCTCGCTGGGAGTAGAGTCAGTGGGGCTGTGGCCCGCCCTCTTCACTGGTGAGTGAAGCTACGTCCTGGGGCTAGTGCTGGCCTGCTGGTGGGCAGAGCGGGGTCCTGGGGGTCTGGCTGCAGGGCCCCAGGGTCCAGAGCTGGTGTCAGACTGCTGATCGTTGGGGCTGGCTCGTGATACAGCTAGCTGTGGGGTCCAGTGTGTTCTGAAGCTTGTGTTGGCCTGCTGGTGGGCAGGGCTGGGGCCCAGCTGGCCCCAGGGCTGGTGCTGACCTGCTGGTGGATGGACTGGGTCCTCCCACGGCAGGCTGTGGGCTGTGATTGTCCTGGGGCTGGTGTCCACCCATTGGCGTGTGAGGCTAGTCTGAAGGCTAGAGGAGGCTTACTGGTGGGCAGGGCCAGGGCCCAGGGGTTTCTGGGGCTGGTGTCTGCCCACTGGTCGGTGGAGCTGGGTCCCAGGGTCTCTGGCTACAGGTCTCTGGTGGTCCCGGGTCTAGTGCCTGTGCACTGGTGTGTGGGGCTGGGTCCTGGGCCCTCTGGTGGGCAGGGCTGTGTCCAGGGGGTCATAAGGCAGCCTGTCTGCTGGTGGGTGGGCCTGTGTCCCTGCCTAGTTAGTTGCTTGGCCTGAGGCCGTCCCATTCCTGGTGCCTGTGTTCTGTTGGCTATGAGCGGGGCTGGGTCCTGAGGGTAATAAGCTAGAGGGAGGACTCCACGATGGTGCCTGCCTGCACCAGTGTCCTTGCGGTTGAAGCAGCTCCCCAGAGTGGCTGCTGCCAGCGTCTGTGTCCCCAGCATCACAGGCCTGCCTCTCCGGGAGACTCTCCAAGATCAGCAGGTGGCTCTGACCCAGGCTCCTTTGAAATTACTGCTTCTGCCCTGGGTTGTGGAGCACGTGAGACTTTGTGTGTGCCCTGTAAGAGTGGGGTCTCTATCCCCACACAGCCCTCTGGGACTCCTGAAAGGAAGCCCTGCTGGCCTTCAAACCCAGACGCTCTGGGGGCTTGTCTCCCCCAGCGCAGGACCCCCAGGCTGGGGCTCAGAGCAGCCCGCTCGCTCCTGGGGGAGAACTCCACAGCATTTGCGCGTCGCCCCTCCTACCCGTCTCGTGGTGGTTCTTTCGTACGTCTGTAGCTGTAGACGATCTCTTCTGGTCGGGCCTGGGCAGCAGTTGTTCTGTGCATAGTTATCCTGGTGCCCTGGGAAGAGGCGAGCTCAGGGTCTTCCTGCTCTGGCATCTTGGCGGCTCCCTCAGGGTCGGTTTTGTGTTTGTTTGTGTGGGTTTGGTTTTTGGTTTTGGTGGTGGTTCTAGCCTGGCTCTGAATTGTCACCATTTTGAGCCTGGTTCTTCTTTCTGTGCGTAAACTTAAGTTTTCCTTGTATCTGCTGGACAGTCTCTGTTGGTGGCTGCGTGCTCTTGGGGGGTCGGGAGCGTCCAGGTGGAGACGTGAGAACCATGGGTGTGGAGGCAGCGGGCGGGCATCAGTGCTGCCCTGTTTCTGGAACTCAAGCAGGAAACGCTCAAGTATTGTGTTTGAAGTGTATCTAGGCTCAGGCCTGGGGCCTCTGCGTACTGAGGTGTTTGTTTTCAGCGTATATTGCTTGAAGCGGCCTCACACATTTCGGGAGCTTCATTTGGAATTCGGTACCATTAGATCTTTACAGAGTTTCCCTGCTTATTCACGGGGCGTTATTCCATGCTTAGGGTGAAACCTCTCTGACCTTGTGGTATTTTCCCAGGGTGTAACCCTGACGGATCTCCAGGAAGCAGAAAGGACGTTCAGCCGGTCGAGGTCAGAGCGTCAGGCTCAGGAACAGCCCAGCCCGAAGCCCGTGGGCCCCAGAGGGCTCGACGGCAGCGCCCAGAAGCATGAGCCCCTGGCAGCCCCTGCAGAGGAAGCTGGGGAGAGCCGCCAGCCCTGGGACCGGAGTCTGGAGGATCAGGTGAGCTCTCCGTGCTGAAAGCAGGTGGCTGGGGGAGTCTCCTCCCCACTGATAATTCCAGAACTGTCCTACTCTGCAGGGGATGCCTCATAGAACACGCTGTTTACGTGCATCTTTAGTTGGCAGACCTGTGTAACTGAAAGAATTCAGAGGATGTTAGTCCTTAAGTGATCAATTTTTTCCTCTGGGAGTTAACTAATGCGCTTTTTTCCAGTTTTATTGAGATGTAATGGACATGTAATGTTACAACATGATTTGATGTGTGTACACTTTGTGAAATGATTACCACCATACTTTTGGTTAACTAAATGTGTCTTTCTATCCTGAAAAGAGAGATCTTGGCATAAAAAAAATGCAAATAGAAGTATAAGCATTTATTATTTAGTTTATGCCAGGCACAATTTTAACAATTTCAATATGTGTATTAAATTGTTTAATCCTCACAACAACCCTCTGAGGTAAGTATTATTATTCCTTCTTAAAATATGAGTCAGTGGAGTGACAGAGAGGTTAAGTAACCTGCCCAGCATTTTGCACGGCTAGGAAGAGGTCAAGGACTTCCCTGGCGGTCCAGTGGTTAGGAATTGGCGCCTTCACTGCTGGCCGCCCAGGTTCGATACCTCGTCGGGGAACTAAGATCCCACAAGCCACGCGACGAAAATAATAATAATATTGATTTGTGTGTGTGTCTGCCTATCTGTGTATGTTCTGGTGTTAGACTATTTGGGTTCAAACCGCAGTATCCTTAACTAACTAGCTGTATGGCTTTGGGTAATTTATTTAACCTTGTTTTACATAGCTTCCTAATTTGTAAAAACAGAGCTTATAATAGAGGGTACTCCTTGTGAGGTAATACATGTATAGTGCTTGACACATTAAGTGTTCAGCAAATCTTAACTACTACGATGATGATGATGTACTTTTTTTTTCATTTTTTTTTTGCATCTTTATTGGAGTATAATTGCTTTACAATGGTGTGTTAGTTTCTGCTTTATAACAAAGTGAATCAGTTATACATATACATATGTTCCCATATCTCTTCCCTCTTGCGTCTCCCTCCCTCCCACCCTCCTTATCCCACCCCTCCAGGCGGTCACAAAGCACCGAGCTGATCTCCCTGTGCTATGCGGCTGCTTCCCACTAGCTATCTACCTTATGTTTGGTAGTGTATATATGTCCATGCCTCTCTCTCGCTTTGTCACAGCTCACCCTTCCCCCTCCCCATATCCTCAAGTCCATTCTCTAGTAGGTCTGTGTCTTTATTCCTGTCTTACCCCTAGGTTCTTCATGACATTTTTTTTTTTTAGATTCTATATATATGTGCTAGCATACGGTATTTGTCTTTCTTTCTGACTTACTTCACTCTGTATGACAGACTCTAGGTCCATCCACCTCACTACAAATAACTCAATTTCGTTTCCTTTTATGGCTGAGTAATATTCCATTGTATATATGTGCCACATCTTCTTTATGCATTCATCTATTGATGGACACTTAGGTTGCTTCCATGTCCTGGCTATTGTAAATAGTGCTGCAATGAACATTGTAGTACATGACTCTTTTTGAATTATGGTTTTCTCAGGGTATATTCCCAGTAGTGGGATTGCTGGGTTGTATGGTAGTTCTATTTGTTGTTTTTTAAGGAACCTGCGTACTGTTCTCTATAGTGGCTGTACCAATTTACATTCCCACCAACAGTGCAAGAGGGTTCCCTTTTCTCCACACCCTCTCCAGCATTTAGTGTTTCTAGATTTTTTGATGATGGCCATTCTGACTGGTGTGAGATGATATCTCATTGTAGTTTTGATTTGCATTTCTCTGATGATTAATGATGTTGAGCATTCTTTCATGTGTTTGTTGGCAGTCTGTATATCTTCTTTGGAGAAATGTCTATTTAGGTCTCCTGCCCATTTTTGGATTGGGTTGTTTGTTTATTTGTTATTGAGTTGCATGAGCTGCTTGTAAATTTTAGAGATTAATCCTTTGTCAGTTGCTTCATTTGCAAATATTTTCTCCCATTCTGAGGGTTGTCTTTTGGTCTTGTTTATGGGTTCCTTTGCTGTGCAAAAGCTTTTAAGTTTCATTAGGTCCCATTTGTTTATTTTAGCCTTCAAATTCCTCTTTTCTCTCTCCCTTTTCAACCAAATATATACGTATATGTAATAACCATTTAGGCAGTTGGGTGAACGCTTATTTTGACTTTTAATTTGATGGTACAGTATTATAAAATAAAATATTTTACTAGAAAAAAAAAGCAGAGGTGGAGCAAGGCGTTGGCGCCGCAGCTTGCCCTCCTCACCACTAGTACGTTGTTCTACAAACTTCTGCAGACCCAAGCACTCACAGAGCACCCTTATTCTCGGCCACAAGCTGTCACTTTGGGGTAGACGTTTTGACTTACGGTCCATTTCTCAATTGCAGTTGGTAGTCAGAGTTATAGGGTTATATTTAAGGTGATCATAACTCCTGGCTTACCTAAGATTGTTCCAGTGACAGCTTTTATCTCTGGGTAATTATCAGTACTGTTCCTTTTCACTCTCAGAAATGTCCTAGCTGGGATGATAAACTTTATGGTCAACATAATTAACGGGAGAAGAAAGTCTTCTTGCTCTAACTTTGAATGGCTAGGCTGCATAAACTAACTGAGGTTCTGTTGTTCGTTTCATTTGTTTTATCGGCTATTTTTTGAGTACTTATTACATACTAGAGACCATTGTAAGCACATAACATACATTCTCATTTAATCCTCACAGCCCTCTCTGAGGAAGATATTATTATCCCTGTTTTATACGTGAGGAAGCAGAGATCAAAACTCAAGTCACGTACTTCAGGTCACACAGCTCCTTCAAGCTGGAATTGGAGCCACGTTCTCTCAGACTCCCAAGCTGACTATATTTTATTGCTTCTGTCTCTATAATTTATAAACAAATTTATACAGTCTCTGCCTGTAGTAAGAATTTCTTTATCTCTGCATGTTCAACAAGCCACATTAAGGTTTATTGTCAAGCTGTGTCTGTCCTAACTCTCAAGGAAAAAAAAAGTTCAAAAGGGAAAGTGGGAATTTTTTTTTTAATTTTTATTTATTTGGTGTGGCATGCGGGATCTTAGTTCCCCAACTAGGGATCAAACCTGTGCCCGCTGCAGTAGAAGCACGTGGTCTTAACCGCTGGCCCGCCAGGGAAGTCTCAGAAAGCGGGAATTTTTCAGAAGTGTCAGTAAGCCTAGTGATGGCAGGTTGGTAGAACGCTCAGATTTGGTCTGTCTTCAGATAACTCCTGCATTGTTTCTTCACATTCCTGAGCTTCTTCGTTTCCTACGTAAACCTTACCTTTCAGTGCGCCATCTTAAAAAGGCCATCATCCTTCCTATTTGCGGTGCACAATCAAAGGAATTTTTATAACCAAGGTTGGTGCCCCCTAGTGCCCTTTGATCAGTTTAGGAAGAGCTGTCCTGGACTGCTGTCAGCCTGTAGCATCTTCAGAGCAGGCGTCTAGAACTCTTTCCTATCTGGCTAATTACTTATAAGCCTCTTGATATAGAAAAGCCCATTTTTAATAAACGTGCTGTCCTTACCCTTTGGTTAGACTTGACCTCTGACATCTCATCATGTGGATTGTTCCAGCCTGTGTATCGTCGCCTGAGGATTCCGGCTCAGCCAGACAAACCCATGACACCAGTGTCACCTCCTGCCCCGAGACCCTCCCTCTACACCAGTTCCTACCTGCTCCGGACGGGTAGGTCTTCAGCCCCTGATTCAGAGAGTTCAGAGCCCCCCGCCAGCCCTGCAGGGGCAAAGGAAATGGACAAAAACGGTAGGTCGAGCTTCAGAAACCGCACCCTCCTCCAGTGCACGTGCCCCAGGTTCTTAAGATCCATGCTTTGTTTTCTCTCTGACCAGAGGGCGAAGAAGCAGATTTGGGTGATCAGTCGTCTAACAGGCTGTCCATTCGTGAGAGGAGGCGGCCCAAGGAGCGACGGAGAGGCACAGGCATCAACTTCTGGACGAAGGATGTAAGTGGGCTGTCTGTGCTGGGACATCTCGCATCACGCTGTGCTGCCCGCCGTCCTGCGTGTCGGGCTCAAAAGGAAGAGTTCCACACGGGGCCCTGAATCGCGCAGATTGTCAGGAGGCATCCCTGAGAAAAAGAGCAGCCGAAGAAAGACTCCACTAGTGTGGGACTCATTTGGAATGTTCCGGCTGGGACGCCCAGGGCCTAGGGCAGTGCCGAGCACACGGGAGGCAGGCAGCAAATAAGCGGGGAATTTACAGCAGCCGTGCAAACAAATACAAGTGCGTAAGCCGCTCAGACTTAGCAGCCCCCCAGCGGCCCCTGAGAGTCCCGTGGCGAGTCAGCAGTACCTCAGCGTCGTGTGTGTGCAGGTGCTAACCAAGTATGTCAGGGGCACTGCCAGAATCTCGAGCACTTCAGAATTTCATCTGACTCAGGTTTACTCTTTTGGAGAAAAAAAGGAACAAGTGCTATAAAACAGCTTGACTTTGGCTTTGAAATGAAGACGGGGCTGCTGTGCCTCCTGATGACGAGCACACACTCAGTTCTTTCCTTCCCCTCTGGTCTGTACCCTGCTCACTCAGCCTTGTCACTGGCATTTAACAGTCAGGTGGCCAAGGTCAGGTCCCTGGTCACTAGTGACTCATTTGGAATTAGATGGACCATTCAGTGAGACAAGAAATGAGACAATGATGGTCGCCTGTTAGAGACTACTAGGCGAAAGTGTTTGATTATTATAGGACCAAATGGGCTGACAGCTACTGACAAAGCCCAAGTGAGGTCCGTCTGTCTTAAAGATTCTCCTTTTCCTGCCAGGTTCATTGGGCTCTTTGACAGCAAGTGGTGCTCCTGAGCTGCTGCTAAAAGCAGCAGTGACAGTGCCCTTGGCCGTCAGCCCTCACTGCCCAGGTGCATAATTGATGGGGCTGACCTTGTTGCCTCCAGGGATGCCTGTGACCGTGATCCTCTTGTCTTTTTTCTTTCTCCCTTTCCAGGAAGATGAAACTGATGTCTCGGAAGAGGTGAAAGCAGCGTGGGTAAGCAACCAGCAGTGAGGCTGCCGCCGTGGGGCTCAGCGTCCCCGTAGGGCTCATCCCTGCTCGCGTGCACACAGTTAACAGAAGGAAGAGCAGGCTCTGTGCAGACTTGGGTCCAGGGAGAGTTTGGAGGTGGACGCTCCTCTGCAAGATGGGACGGGTGCTCGCTGGTATACTGTTTTCTTTCCTTTTTCTTTAAATTGGTTTATTTATTTTATTTTTGGCCGCGTTGGGTCTTCGTTGCTGTGCGCAGGCTTTCTCTAGTTGCGGCGAGCGGGGGCTACTCTTCGTTGCGGTGCGCAAGCTTCTCATTGAGGTGGCTTCTCTTGTTGTGGAGCACAGGCTCTAGGTGCACGGGCTTCAGTAGTTGTGGCACGCGGGCTCAGTAGTTGTGGCTCGTGGGCTCTAGAGCGCAGGCTCAGTAGCTGTGGCGCATGGGCTCAATTGCCCTGTGGCATGTGGGATCTTCCTGGACCAGGGATGGAACCCGTGTCCCCTGCGTTGGCAGGCAGATTCTTAACCACTGCGCCACCAGGGAAGTCCCCCGTTTTCTTAAATGGTGTAACAATGCCCATGTTCTTGAACGAGTTTCCTGCATTTTTCAGTGCCTCCTGCCAGGTTCTAACACAGTTCGGGCTCTTTTTCTCTGTTGTGCTATTGGATGGTATGAAGTACTTTGAAATCTTGGGAAGAAAAGTGAAGAGTGATACTGTTTCTCATGGATCTACCTCCTCTCCACGCTAACAGAGAGAAACACAAGAGTGAATAGTGTGAACAGTCCAGAAGTCACTTACATTTGACTTTGAAATAAGGTTTAGCTCCTTGGCTCTTGTGTAACCAGACCCCTTAAGGCCTGGCACCCAGCTCTTCTCTGCTGTGGGCACCCCAGGCCAGCTTTCCTGAAGCTCCAGGTTCCTGTAAGCCACTCACATGTGATAGAAAGTTAATGCTTTTCTAGTATCATTAGTACCATTTTTCTTTGGTTTTTGTTTTGTTTTGTTTCGTTTTTGTTTGTTTGTTTATTTGGCCTCACTACACAGGTTGCAGGATCTTAGTTCCCTGACCAGGGATCAAACCGGGCCACGGCAGTGAAAGCGCCGAGTTGTAACCACTGGACCACCAGGGAAGTCCCTAGTACCATTTTTCAAGAAGGAAGGGATTTGGTTTTGACTAAATGAATTGAGACTCCATGTACATTTCTATTGGGAATTATGTAAGAAGATGGCCTTTTTTCTACCCTACAGTTATGTGACAGTATGTTCTCAGAATATGTTTAATAACTCATACTGAAAATGAAAACTAATTT
Source organism: Aethalodelphis obliquidens (assembly GCF_003676395.1). NCBI lineage: Eukaryota > Metazoa > Chordata > Mammalia > Artiodactyla > Delphinidae > Aethalodelphis > Aethalodelphis obliquidens. The sequence goes on from NW_020838041.1 coordinate 3,379,566, forward strand.
GTTTTTAGCAGAGGAAGTAGAAATGCTATATTATGTCATTGACCTGCCTGTATTTTGGTCGAGATCCTAAACAGTCAGCAGGGGCCTCCAGAAAGCAGTGTCCATGGTGGCGTGGTGAGAGCTGCCTGCGTGCAGCTGCAGCCGGGGCTGCCTCACGGGGAGGAGTGGACGTTGGGTGCAGATGCCGCGTGGAGGCTCCCCGGGGCAGGGGGGGTGTGCACACGACAGTGACTTCATTCCACAGGGGCTTGGGGAGGCTTCAGGGGATGAAGAGTGAACGCAGGAGAGCCTCTGTGAGGAACTATATTAGAAAACCCCTAACGAGAGATCCCGGGTGCTGACTACAGAGCACTGAAGTGGCCCGTCGCCCATAGAGGGTCATAGAGGCCGGTGAGCTCCACGGAGGGAGTTACACAGGAGAGCTTGGTGTTGGCCACTGTCTCTGTCAGTGAAAATCTTTGCCTGCACGTTTCTAAGCTACTTGGTGTGAGAAGTCCTTGCCTGGTGCACCAGGCAAGGGCCACGAAGGTGCCTCTGATGCCATGCTTCCCAGAGAAGTTCACTGAACGACCATTTCAGAAAAGATTTTCTGATTGGTGAGATTTGACATAGAGTCATTTGTCAGACTGAAAAATGGTCCGCTCATCCCATTGCTCGAGGCATCTGCCAGTGTTCACCGCATGTCCAGCAGACGCCAGCGTGAGTCTTCAGAGAGGAATGAAGGGCTAGTCCTCTCTCTAATGGTAACTGAGTGTGTGCAGGTGCGCCAGCACTCACAGCACGCCCGGCATGTCTCCTGCCCACCACGGTGCCCAGGGCGGCAGCATCCTGACCCCGGCCTGTGTTAGCGCAGCTCTGACTGGTTCTCTCCCGAGCGCTCGTCCAGTCCTGGCAGGCGTGATGCCGGGATCCATACGGGCCCACAGAACAACAGGCCCGTCCCTGTAAATTGTGGAAATCTAACCTCAAGATGGTCAGGACTGTGTCACAACCGCTCTCCCACTCCAGGAATCTACTGTTTTTTAAGTTAACTCTTCCCAAGACTCTGACATCTGTTATTTTAAATTGGGATAGATTTACAGTCAGTGAGCTGCACAGACGTAAAGTGTACTGTTGGATGAGTTTTGACAGTTGTAATCAGTGGTGTAGCCACCACTCAAGTCAAGATGCAGCACTTTTCCGTCACCTTGAAAAGTTCCCTCATCCCCCAGCCCCTGTCCTGAGAGGCAGCCGCTCTTCCGATTGCCGCCAGCGTAGAGCAGTGTTGCCTGTTCTTGAGCCTCGCGTACATGGAATCAGTCGGTGATGATACTTTACTTTAGGGTAGAAAGGAAACTCTGTCTCCAGCAGAGTTGGAACTAAAATGATTCCAAATGTGCACAGATGCTCTCCTCTTCTCGAAGATTCTTCAGCCTCTCACCCATATATCAGTAACAAGAGCATGGCTAAGAAAACCTTTCTGTTGTTTAACCTTAATCTCTGTAGACATCGTGGAAATTTATTTCTTTTTGTGGACCTAAGCTAGAAAAATGTAACCAACATTTGTATACAGGTAAGGTTGATGGCCAGGAACGGCCCTGATGTTTGTCATGCAGTCTGGGAGGGAGGAAGGAGGCTAGTCATGCATTTCTTTGTTGGTGACACAAGGGACGCTGAGAAGGCTGGAGGCTTGGTCGGGGCCCTGCACAGTGCCTGCTTTTAATCAAAACCATCCCCGCCGGAAAACCGACAATGAGCACAGGGCTTCATGTCTTAGCAGCCGCTTAGCCCATGTGCTTAGAGCAGATGTGCGTGGTTGTCTGCGTTAGACGGGTGACCGTCTCCAGAAGTCCTAATATAGCCTGTATCTTGCTAAGTGAAAAAGAAACTGAGTCTGGATTTGACGTGAGGAAGGAGGTACCGCAGTCAGAAGTGCCACCCCCTGCACTGCTCGTGAGGCACAGGCGCTGGAGCAGTCACGGGCACACTGCAGGTGCTGATGGCCCTTGGGCTCTTCTCGTCCTCTCTTCACTTGCGTCTTTGGCCTGCCTTCATTCTGCTTAACGCTGAGTTTCCTCTACGTGTTCTTGTCCTCTGAAGCAGACTGTTGCCCAGGCCAGTTCTGATACATGATTGAATTTATCACTAGAGGGAGCAAGTCGTCAAAAGAAAAGATGGTGAACAAGCAGAATGGTGTCTAAGGAAGCTGAACAGGAGACGGATTGCTTTTGTTTTTTTTTTTTTTTTAACATCTTTATTGGGGTATAATTGCTTTACAATGGTGTGTTAGTTTCTGCTTTATAACAAAGTGATACATAAACATATGTTCCCATATGTCTTCCCTGTTGCGTCTCCCTCCCTCCCACCCCCCCCATCCCACCCCTGCTTTTGTTTTAAACGAATTGTTGACCAGCCCAGTTCAATGCAGTGAAGTTACCCGCCTCCCAAATTTGGGCATCTTAGAATTGGGAAGGAATTTAGAAGAAACTTGGGTTAGGAACCTCGTTTTACAGTCAAGAGAACAGGCCCAGGGCAGTTAGGAAGTACTTGGGGACGTGAAAGCTCTAGGTGAGCGCCCTGTGCCCCGTGTCAGGGAGCCTTTATGGGACTGTCGTGGGGCCGTCCTCACATCGCCCTCCATTCCCCATCCTTTTTTTTAAGGGATGCAGGTGAGCAGTCAGATGAAGAGGTCCGTCAGGTGAGGTGTGGATGTGTCCCAAGGTCAGAAGCTTTGTCCCCATGGAGGTGGTTGTACCACCCACCCGGCATGTGGATATTACACCAACCCAGGAGTTCTCCAGACCTCATATTTTAGGGATTTTTATGGAGGCTTCAACATGGGCATAATTCATTATTAACTCAATCTCCACTCCCTTTACCTTCCCCCCAGAAGATGGAGGGTGAGTCTAAAAGTTCCAAGTTTTCTTTTCTTAAAGTATAGTTAACATACAGTATTCTGTAAGTTGCAGGTGTACAATGTAGTGGCTCACAGTTTTTAACGGTTATACTCCATTTATAGTTATTATAGAATATCGGCTGTATTCCGCATGTTATGCAATGTGTCCTTGTCGCTTATTTTTTACCCAGTAGATTGTACCTCTTACTCTCCCCTGCCCCCATTCTTACATTTGTTTTTTACTGAGCAGGTTACATGTTTGAATTGAGTTGCTAGTGGCATCTCGCCTCCTTGAGTAAAGGAAGGTCTTCTTGGAGGACACTTCGAAAGCCTCCTGAGAGTTTCAGGTTCAGTGGTAGAGGGTCAGCCTTCTCCTGCCAGGTGGGAGGGTACTTATGGAGGGAGGGTACATAAGTAAGTGGGTACTTATGTCTGTCCATCCTTCAAATAGGAAAATGCTTCTCCCTCTAGAATCCCTATTGCTTTTAGGCAAATCCGGTGGCATCAGTCTGAACAGAATCACGACACTTTACCTTCAAAGTCAGCAGTGTAGCGTCCAGTCCAGAGTGGAGCCCGTGGTCTGGTGGCTAACCCTCCTGCAAGAGGCCTTGGTTATAGGAGACACTGTTAAGGAAGCATTGACCAGTAGGTGTTCAGATACCGGCCGTAGATAACCGGTAGCAGCTAGTCGGGAGAGACCTTGGTCAAGTGTGCAGAAGATATAAGCGATTAAACGTTAAGACTTTCAAACTAAATCAAAGAGAGGCTCAAAGTGACATTTGCCAGCAAAGCTCGGTTTAAACTAAAGCTTCAGCAGAAACGAGAACTTGCTTCGGGTGCCATTTGGCCCCAGAAATCTCTCTAATACCAGAAGCCACTAAATGCATTTCCCATTTTGTCCTGCCTTCTCTTTTATAAGCTGCGCGTGTGTTCACTGAACACGTACTTCCAGGTGCCTGTGGGCAGGGGTGCAGCAGTGAACAGAAAGCCCTGTCCTTGTAGAGTCTCCGTTCTGGTGAAGCAGGCGGGCAGCGAGTAAAATGAACGTGCCAAGCGAACGGTGTGTGGAAGGTGAAAAGCCGTGTGGAGTGGCTCCAGGACTCAGGAGTGGGGAGTGCAGGGCGGGGGGCGCTGAGCATCTAAGGGGGGGTCGGTGTCGGCCTTGCCGCGAAGGCAGCACTGGAGCCCAGCGTGAAGGGAGTGAGTGGGGAGCCCCGTGGATGTGCGCAGGCAGAGGGAACAGAGCCTGCGGGGCCGTGAGGCAGGAGGACAGGCAGGACCTGTGAGGAGACGGCGTGGGCATGAGAGCCCGCGGCAGAGCCCGGCGGTCGGTGCCAGGGCGTGCGAGCCCGTGTAGAGCTCTGCGCAGCAGAGGGGCAGGAGTCACATTCTGGGGGGACTCCGCCTGCTGTTTGGAGAAGACCCTCTATGTCACCCTAACCCAGGACTGACGAGGGGTTTGGGCCAGGTGATCGCGGGTGGTGAAGATGCTGAGAAGTTTTCATATGCACGGCGTATTTCAGAGTTAGAATCAGCAAGACCTCTGCGGGATTGGGTATACGGTGAGAAGAACAGAGGGGGGTCAAGGTTGGCACCAAAGCTTTTGGCTCAAGTGCCGGAGAGGGTGGCGTTTTCATGAACTGAGATGGAGAGGACTCTGGAAGGGCAGGCCTTTGGGTTTGGCTCTAGAAGCCCTGGATTTGATGTGTCTGACCGCCGTCCACAGGGAAATGTCAGGGGCGGAGTTGGAGGTACAGACTGGATGCAAACATGCAGGTTGTCTCGGGAACCGTGACATCGGAGCAGCTCACCAAGAGTGCAAGTGTAGACAGAGACGCCCAGGAAACGGGCAAGTCAGAGCACTTGGCTCTGAGAATGTGGCTGCAGTTTCCCCCTTTCCCAGAACAAAGTCAGGCACACAAAGCACGCTCACACAGAACAGTAGGTAGTTTGCGTATTATTTCACCTGCTTTTCTCAACTGGTGCAGGGCTGTTCCCGTGAAAGCTGCCTGGCCTGTTTGTGGAAGAGCCGTGTAGTCGTGGAGGAGAGCCAGTTCCTGGAGCTCCCCTGACAGCTTCTGAAACAGAAATTACTGCCTCTCTGCAGACCTTGTCTGGAGGTCTCTGAAGGCCAGGAATGTCATAAGACTTTTTGTTACAGGAGAGGAATTCTACCGATTAACCGTATCTACAAATGATCTTTTAAGCTGACTCAGCTTTTGGTTCCCTTTGCCTTACCTGACTTCCCTCAGTCGATTGCATCTTTGAATAACTAGCACTCCATTTCACTTAAGGAGAGGCTTTCCTTGAAAACCTCATTTCTAGGTGCTGCTCGTCTGTACCAAACTCTGATTTATCCCTGTGCTGCCTACAATGGCGGTCGTAGGCTTGGGGTTTTAGAACTGAAAGCAGCTCTAAACTTCTGCCCTCCCCGCCCTGCCCTCCCCCTCCCCCCCCCCTCCCCTCCCCTCCCCTCCCCTCCCCTCCCCTCCCGTCCCGTCCCCTCCCCTCCCCTCCTGTCCCCCTCCCACATCACATACCTTGCAGGATCTCAGGTCCCCGACCAGGGATTGAACCCAAGCCATGGCAGTGAGAGCGCCAAGTCCTAACCACTGGACCACCAGAGTTCCCTAAACTTCTCATTTTAGAGATCACAGCTGAGGAGGCCCAGAGAGAGGGAGCACAGCTGTGTCTAGGGCTTTGCACCGCATTCTTCTGAGTCTGTATCTGTCGTGTATGTTGGGTGATGTACTGTCAAAACAGGCTAGGAGTGCAGACCCAGGAGCTGGGCTCCCGGGGCAACCCCACCTTGACCGCTGAACTGCTTTGGACAAGATGCTTCAGTTTCCTCATTGTAAAGTGGGGATAATAATAGTGTCTACCTCTTAGAGTTGTAAAATGAAAATGAGTTAATGCATTTAAATAGTTAGAGATGAGTAACAGCCACTCAAATTATTTTCCAAATCTGTAGGTTCCTAAATCTGGATGAGAGAATGGCTTTTGGAATACTCTCACTGACCTCAGAATCATGTGATTTTGAAGTTAAGTTATTAATTTATCCATAAAGAATGGATTCTTTGAAGAGTCAGAGAAGTAACTCAGGCTCCAGCGTGTGCTTGTGCTCTGAAAATGAACCTGATGAGTTTTGAGAAATAAATCTTAGAAGCAGTTGCTGAGGCAGGGACAGAAATGAGTAGAGAAGGAAGGACCGAGAACTCAGCGTTTCCTAGTTTGCTTGGAGCCCTTTGAAGACCTGAGGAGAACAAGTCCCTGCACATCTGTGTGTCCTCGAGCAGGCTTTAACCCTTCTGCCTAAACACCCTCCCGTTTCTGTTTTTCTGCATGTGTTCCCACAGATCTTCACCACTCCCCCCACTCTCTTTCTTCGAGTAAATAACGGCCCTTTTTCCCACTTGCTCTGAGTTTTCACAGTTTTGCGTCTGGCTGTTTGCTGGATCTTCACCCCTCTGTCCAGCAAGATTTTGAATCTTGTTACTTAATCTGGTGAAGCCCCTTTATCTGCTGGAGGGCGTCCAGCGATTTTCTGTCCGCTCCACCGCTGGGCAGTGTCTTCGCCATTCTCCTTTTAGGTAAAAGCCTAGGACTGTTTTGCTTTCCCTTCTCTCTGGGGCCTGATTGCCTAATATGGTAAAGTATGTCCCAGACAAGCCTGTGCTGTTGAGATAGAACCAACGGTCTAAGTTTAAAGACGCGGTAGGTAAGCTCTCGGGTGGGGTTGCTTATTTCCGTGGTAAAGTAGTAGTTTTCACAGTGTACCGTAAAGCCACCATAATCTTTGTTTTTAAGCACGCCACTCTTCCTTTTAATCGAGTGAAAAGATAGTAAAATATAGATTTTCCTCCCTCAGCTTCTTTATCTTCAGCCAGATAAGAAGAAGAGGAGGAAAGGGTGGTTAGCTTGTCCCTAGAATGAGCGGGCTGGAGAAGCCCGGGAAATTTGATGATAATGCTCATAGGAATAGATTTAATGAGCAAGGCCGTCATGACCAGCCCCCAGGGCTCAGCAGACTCTCCACGCAGGCCGTCGGGGTCCCAGCAGTGACGACAGGGGGCCGGGGGTGCGGGTGGAGAGACTGGGAAGCGCCTTCTGTCCAGGCTGCGTGAGGGGGCTTCTCCAGCTGTGACTCCACGCTCGCTGGACGGCCTCTCCTTTCACTGCACACTTGCTCTTGCTTTGCAACCGTCGTTCTTAAAATACTACAGCTGCTGGGATTTGCTATATATGGGTCATATTTGTGCCTTGCTGTAGCCAAGCTGTATAAACCATCTTGAGAACAAAGTTTCTTTTGGCATCTTCCTTCCTTTTAAGGACTCTGTTAATTTTGGGTCATGCCATTGCCAAGCGAATCTCAGTAATCAAAATACACATGTATTCCTTTCAGACCCTGTAATTTTTGAACCCGCTGTCCCATGTCATCAGTGAATTCTGCTTCAGTCAGAAATCGTTTTTAAGATAGAATAAATTGACCTTCAAGGTATCTGTTTGAGCTTTGCTCAATGTCTTATACAAAGATGTGAACTTTATCAACTGCTGAGGGTAGGACAGTTAACCTCTTGACCTTGCCTTTTATTCCATTCTCTTCCTTCTCCGACTGCCTTTAAGGTATCCGTTTTTGTTAGTGACCTGTAACCTTATGTCTCTTTGTTGGAGGGACGCCAGTGAGCTTGAAACTCTGCTGGAACTTGCCTTTTATGATTACAAAGGCGATGCGTTTCATTATAGAAAATATACGAAGTACAGAAAAGTGTAGAGAGTATTTCTAGAGGGGGCTGTCCTTTTAGGGGTCACCGCGATGGCTGACGTTGTGGATGCGTTTCGTGGTCGGGGCCAGGGAAGCCAGACACCCTTGTGTGTCCCGTAAAACAGACAGTTGTCCCGCAGCTGGGCCTCTCACCGTCCCCCTGGACAGTCAGAGATAAAAGCCTTTCCGTTATCCGAGTTCAAAACGCAAGCTGATTTTATGTATGAACTCACAGTGTTTGGCAGAGGGAGGCCCTAAATACCCAGCCGCCGTGTCAGCCGAGGAGAAACTGCACCTTGGTTTTGCTCACGCCTGGCAGCGGTGCCTCCTGCACGATGACGTCATCGCACAGCACACCCCTTCGTGACCGTCCTGTGGGGGGGTCCACGCCTCCGGCTGCTCCATGGCACCTCCCAGTATTACTGGCCCCCAGGTTTACACATTGAAATACGTGTTTCATTATAAATGATTTTCTGTTTGTTTCTTCTTCGTGTTTAATTATTGATTTTTGTGATTTTAGCTGAGTTTTACATCTAAGAATTTCATTTCAGGATAGTCAAGGTCGGGGCGGGGGTGGGTAGAAGATATTTGTTATAAAAGGAGATTCATACCGCTATAAAGAATAAGAAAAAGTTGTCTAAGTCATTCACTCAAAAGAGATTATTGTTTGACGTTACGGTGAATCTCCTGCCGGTATGTTTCCTAAGAGTTTTTTTTTTCCAAGACCAGAGGAGGATCGTTCCCGCCCTGAGCACTCCTGGGACCCCATCATTACCGTGGCGGCAGCTTCCTGTGAGGTTGTCTTCAGAGCACTCAGTCAGTCTGTGCTGGCTTTGATCGTGGAGAGCCTCCAGGGATAATTGCTCCCCTTTCAGTGCAGTCTGGGGGTTACCTTAGTTACAGGAGTCTTCATTTCTCCTGTTGATGGTGTGGCTGGAGAGCTTTAACCATGGCTTAGGCTTAGCTAATGCCAGCGTTCTAGCCCCACTCGAGGTGGAAAGCTTAGTGTGGGATTTGCAGCTCTTTCTCAGTGAGCGAAGTGGTTATAGATCTGCCCCAGCAGGAATGTTGAGCTTGGGGCACTGACAGATGTCGCCTTTCCCGGTGTTGTTGTGGGAGGACCGGAGGGGTAGGGTGGTGGGGTGAATGGTCACAGTTTACCAGTCTTCATTTTCTCCAGCTCCGTCCTCGGTCAGGCAAGCTCAAGAATCAGAGAGCAGGCATTTAGGGACATGAATTTCTTTCATGAAAAACCATAATATTCTATCCAAACGTAACCCTGTAAGGTACACAAATGTTCCCACAGGTGTGCCTTAGCAGTGCATGCTTTCCTGTGCTTTTAACATCTTTTGTCTTCTTACAACCCAAACTCTTACACTGTGAATTATGCCAACGTTATTGGCTACTGAGAAGAGAGAAGGGACTTTTAAAAAGCCCTGTAGCCAATTAATAGCTCAAATGAAAATACTTAGTATGGTCTTGGAGCTTATAGCTCCGGTTATATTCCTGAAATATTTTTCAGGTTATAGAAGCATTTTAAGAGGAAAATAACATGTTTGGATCTCGTTTAACCAAGTGGAACAGTTCATGCGTCAAGATGGGGCTTTGCCTGGCGCTGAGGGACTTTCAGAAGTACTTCACCAAGGTGGCGGTCACGGGGCTGTCATCACCGAGTGCTGCGGTCTCCCTTTCCCCGAGTGCCCGGCTGCTGTGGAGGGTCCACATTCTGCGCCCTGGGGGGAGGCGGCGGGCAGGTGTCCGGGCCTATTCTTCAGCAGTGGGTGCGGAGGGGCGGCCAGCCTAGTCCTGGTCTCGGCACCTACCGCTCTAGGTCAGGGCTCAGCAGACGCTTTATGTGAAGGGCCTGACCGTCAGCGTGTTCTGCTTTGCCGGCCACAGGGTCTGTCGCGCCTGCTCGGCTCTGCTGTCCAGTGGGAAAGCAGCCGTGGACAGTGCGTCATGAATGGGCGCGGCTGTGTTCCAATAAAACTTTATGCACAAGCAGGCTGGTGGGCTGCACTCGGCCTCCGGGCCAGGCCCCAGTTTGGCAGCCTCTGCTCTAGGTTCCCGGCTCAGAAGGAGTTTGCTGACGTCAGCGTGGCTCCAGGCGCCCACTGTCCCCCCTCCAAGCCCTCCTTTGGTAATGCCGCATCTTGCTGACTCTGGAGCACGACTGACAGCTCGTGGGCAGGGGAGTCACCTGTTGCGAGGTGTCCGTGTCGTCTGGCCTCAGCTGGAAAGGCACTGGTGGATTTTGGTCCCGCTGCAGGAAACGTGGCCAAGCTTCCTGAAGGAGGAGCCCAGGAGGGAGAGTGTCTGTCTTCTGTATCGTCCACATGGAGTTTCTCTGCTCTGTTACAGGTCTTTACCTTCTGAGGAGAAAGTCTGAGATGGTGGGTTCCCGGTCTGTCCCTTATCGGCGTTTCTCACCTGAGCCGTCCCTTCCTACCTCCCAGGGACCTACAGGCACGGCTGGACGCAGGCAGTCGCTTGCCACGTGAGAAGTGCAGCTCTTTGTAGGCTCTGACCACAGCCGAGTTGGCGCCTGAGGCTCACAGGTTCTTAGGAGGGTGCCTGTCCAAAGGTCGTTGCTTGCTGTCAGCCACTCTAACGGCTGGTTATCATTTGAATTCCTCAGGAGTAGATTCTGGAATTTATTGTCTTTTGCCTTGTTAACTTTCAGTCTGCAGAATATATGCAGGAAGAATTGCGGACGGGGGGGGGGGGCGGATTTGCAGAGGGGTTGACATAAATCTTCAAAGCTTTGACCCTGCTTTTACTTGAAATGATATTTAAAAGGAGTGGATTTTTAGAAAGAAGCTAATGAAATTTTGATCCTTCAACAATTTTAGGGAAAAAAGTGATGAAAGCTGACAGTAATCTGTCACAGTAAAGACTCCTATCAGATGTGGGAACTGATGATAGGTTAGCACAATTAATTTTGTGCCAAGTAAGCAAAACCAGACCTTCTCTTGAGAATACGGGTCTACCTAACGTGTGCCTGTTGTCCAAGAAGTCTCTTGGGTCACTGGTGACCTTTGGTGCTCAGGAATAAAACGGTGAAATGCCGTTCGGGCAACTGCGAGATTATTTCTGGCGTGCTTGGCTCGGAGCTCTGGGCAGGCTTGGGTACTGGCGCCCAGCGAGCTGAGCGGTTCTCAGTGATGACGGGTGAAGGTAACAGGTGAGCTTCTGCCGTCGTCTTCCTCAAGCTGGTCAGGAAGAATCAGTGCGGTCATTTGTTTAGGACATGGATTTTCGAGCCTCTCCCCACGCGATTCCGAATTGGTGGAGGGTGGAAAGCCTGGGAGCCTGCATCATACAAGCCTCCAGGGGAGTCCCAACGGGCGGGCTTCACAGACACTGTTCTCGAGGTACGTGAACGTTTAGGGGTTGCTAGCATCCCAGGGAGGCCGTCATAAAGCCTAGGACTCCCTGGGGCACAGCTCAGAGCCAGCCTCCACTCCTTGCCTCCCTGCAGAAGGCACGCACTGATTGGGTGCCCGCCATGTGTCGGGCTGCGCGCCTCGGGGATGCAGGAGTATGACAGCAGGCATGCTCACATCCTGAGGGGCAGGAGCCGGTCCTGTTAGACGCCCCCATCGAGACACCTAACAGGCCGTTGAACCGAGGAACCTGGTGGTTGTGGAAGACGTGCGACGGATCTGGAGTCACTGCCTTAGGACGGGGATTTAGTGCCCGAGGACTGGGTGAGACTGCTCAGGAAAAGGGCACAGTTAGCACAAAAGGGCCTGTGGCTACGTTCCAGATTATTCCAGGGCTGGCCCTGGACAAGACCCAGAGTATTTCTCCGATTGTAATGGAAGAACGTGTACAGATAAGTTGGTGGATCTCATGGTGGGAAAACGAAGTATCTCTGGTCTGCCTTTTTGTCACATACACACTTTATATGTACAGAGCAATCAGAGCCTGTTAGAATCCAGATGAAAGATAACGAAATAGGTCTCTAGTGCTTCGCGTGGACTGAACGGGAGAAGTCGGCAGGACTCACTGTCTTCCTGGCTGTGGGGCGGGAGCATCGCGGGAGTGTGGGGCGGCTGGGAAGATGCAGGGGCGGGGGAGACGGTGCTGGCTTTGGAGCCAGAGACCTACGTTCAGAGCCAGTTCCACCTCTTATTGGCTGTATGGCCTTGGAAAAGTCGTTTAACTTCTCGGAACTCTGACAGTGCTTTAATCTGCAAAATGAGATCACTCTTCCTGTCTCACAGGCTTAATGTAAGGAACAGCAGTACAAACGTTTTTTACTTTAGGTAGTGCCAAGCTTTCAATAAATGAAAGCTACTAGTATAATGGTCCTACACGTGTCTCCTTCCCCCCGTCTTCGAGCTTCTTTATTCCCGTTCCTTGGAATGCTCTTCTTGCTTTCTTGCCTCTTTCTCCGACTCCCCCTCCCTTTTTAGTGCACATTCATGTTTTAGGCTAAGCTCCACCTCCTCCAAGAAGCCTTCCTTTGATCCCTCCTCCGACCGGACTAGAGTCTTCTCAGTATCTTGAATTTACCTTTAATACACGGTGATTATCATTATTAGATTGTATTTGCCAATTAAAGTAAAATCCTTAAAGGTGTGGTCTGTTTCTTCTTCATTATTTTACCCTCAAGATCTAGCGTTTAGGTATGTTTTCTCTGAAAACTTGTAGAACAGCTCAGTTGGTGTCGTTCACATTTCTGACTTGGTGACTGTGTGTGCTGCGTGCTGGAGTGAGGCTGGGAATTCGGGAGGAAGAGCGTGTTTGGGGCGCAGGCGACGATTTTGCTTTCGGTCATGCTGAGCTGGAAGGGAAGCGTCCCACACGCGACTGGATGTGTGGGCTGAGTGTGGGGAGGTGCGGGGCTGGGGGAAGCGAGGGCGCCCATCACATAGGCCGTCTCTTCAGACGCGCTGCCGCCTGTGGAGCCGCCTGTGAGTGCTGAGTGACCACAGCCAGCGCGGTGAGCATGGTGGCGCTGGCCACGGCGCTGCAGCAGCTGCGCTGGTGGCAGGGGCAGGGCAGGAGATGGGCCGCTGCACGGAACAGCTTCCCCACGGGAAATGGGAGCTCCGCTGCCAGAAGCAGGGGAGGGGAGCAAGTGCCCCCACACCTGCCTCGGCCACGTCACAGGACTCTGCTGCCCACAGAGGGTGCGCTCGGAGGCCCCTGGGCCTGGTGACTGGCAGGCATTGCTGGCTCGGGAGGGCAGTTTGGGGGCGGGGGACAGGCCCTGGAGCAGCGGCATCTGCTCTGTGACTGACTGCGTGCAGGGCGTGTGATGAGTTTTCTGGGGTTAATAGTGTCTGGTTCGTAGCCATGTGCTCTGGGGGCAAAGCTCCAAAATAGTTTGCTGATTAAAAAAATCTTCTACATGCACCCCAACGTTCATAGCACAATAGCCACATAATCTTCACAATAGCCAGGACATGGAAACAACCTAAATGTCCAACAACAGAGGACTGGGTAGAGAAGACGTGGTACATATATACAATGGAATATTACTCAGCCATAAAAAGGCTTGAAATGATGCCATTTGTAGCAACATGGATGCAACTAGAGATTATCATACTAAGTGAAGTAAGTCAGACAAAGACAAATACCATATGATATCACTTATCTGTGGAATCTAAAATATGACACCAATGAACTCATCTACAAAACAGAAACAGACTCACGGACATAGAGAACAGACTTGTGGTTGCCAAGGGGGAGGAGTTGGTGAGGGAAGGATTGGGAGTTTGGGGTTGGCAGATGCAAACTATTATATATAATATGGATAAGCAACAAGGTCCTACTTTATAGCACAGGCATGTATATTCAATATCCTGTGATAAACCATAATGGAAAAGAATGAAAAAGAATATATATGTAACTGAGTCACTTTGCTGTACACCTGAAACTAACACAACATTGTGAATGAATTCTACTTCAATTAAAAAAACAAAATCTTCCTAAAGGCTGGAAGAGTTCAAATAGATCTAATCTTCCTATCACTTGGCCGACTGTGGTGACGGCCCGATTTTATGCTTCCCCCGACTGCTCCCCCAACACTCCTTACTGTGCATTGCTGCTGTCTCCTGGCCGCCCGCTCCCACGTGGATGTTCCGAGGGAATGAAAAGCAGAGTGTCTCTGCCTCGGAGGAGCTCTTTCCACAGTTGACGCCAGCTGTGAGGCAGGGGTTGGTTATTGATCCGTCGGCGGGGGGCGGCTGTCTGGCACCGTCAGGCTCCCAGCTTGTTTTCTCTGACGTGCTTCTGCCTTTTTTGTGTTTAGCTTACTCGTTTACAGGATGCTTTCAGAGAGAAAGCCTAATCCAGGATTGAGAGAGTTCTGCTTACGCCACACCGAGAAGCTTTTATAGAGCGCAGCTGTGGAGAACAGCCCTAAGAGGTTCTGGTTCATCTAAGAGGGTTTCCTCAAAGCAGAAAGCTTCCTCCCAGCCCCCGCTTCTCCCCGTCCTCAATTGCATCATCTCCCCAGAAGGGTGCCACAGGCAAAGCAGAGCCGCTAACGGTGCACCCTGGGGAGGGTCAGGGGCTGGGCTCTGACTCCAGCCTCGCGGCCTCTGGTCCACAGCAGCGCGGTGCTCTGAGGAGCTGCTCCTGTGGTGTGTTCCGAAGCCCTTTAAAGAACTGCCTGCTGCCCTTGACTTCCTGGCAACGATGTTGTTCCACCGCAACCTACAGCTGACCTTAAAGGGGTAAATTTGATTTGGATAGTAATGATTATTAGAAAACTATTTCAACATAGACTGGTTAAGAAAGTTAAGGAGGAGTATGTAACCTCACTAGTATTCAAAGCTATAAGTGAGCATCAGGAAGTAGGATTTTATTTTTCACCGACCAAAATAGGAAAAGATGTTGAAAAGGTAATGGCCAGTTTAGGTGGGAGGAGAGTGAGATGGGTCTCCTCGTATTTCATGTTGGGAATGCAAATTAATACTTCCTTTTTGGAAAGCAAATTGCCAAGGTATCAAAGGCCCTGAGTTGATCCAGAATTTTCATTTTTGGAAGTCTATCTCTAGGAAATAGTCCTGAATATGAAAAAGGAAAAAAAAAAAAAGCTTATGTACAGAGGTTTTAACCACAGGGTGTGTTATATAGATATGTGGCTCTCTAAACATTTGTCCATTCAGTAAATACTCGAGTGCCTGTTATATGGGAGGTGTCTGTTTGGTGCTGTTGAACAGAACGAGTCCACTTAGCGATTTATAATAGTGGAAAAAACGGGAACAACCTAAATGTCCAGTATTCTGGCGGCAGTTAAGTAAATGATGATTCGCGCACACAGCGGATGCTGTGAATCACAGCTTGCTTTCCATCCCCTGACGGCCAGCCCTTTAGGGTGTTTCCTTGGAACAGACTAGAGTAGGAGGCAGCCGTTTGGAAATGAGTTGCAAAGGCAGTGTCACGCCCTGGATAAATGCTCATGATGACGTGTCATCGAATGAGCTGGACCCACAGGTACACCTGTTACGTGAGCACACGTGTGAGGGTCAGAGACCGAGGACGGCCACCGTGCGTTGGCGGTGGCTGTGTTCCTGTGGTGGGACAGAGTATGACCGACTCTTGTCTTCTCATCTTTATTTTCTGAATCTTCCTTGATGAGCCCCTGTTGCTTGTGTAATTTTTTTTCCTAAATGCTTTGGCAGCACAAACTTCCAGAAAGTAGAGGCTTGAAAGTGAAGCAAAGTGGAGTGTAGGCTTCTGTCACGAGCTGTATCCCGCTCTCCGACTGTCGCCTGTTTCCGCTGCGTGGAGTACCGCGGGGGGATCGGGGCGCAGGCAGCCAGGGGCCTCTCAGGGCCTGTGTGTTTGGGAAGCCCTCTGGGGTGTTATCTGAACACTGCCTGGGACTGGGGGGCTGAGGGCCACCCCGTAACGTCAGGATCAGCGTGGTTTCTGGCGCCGTGCGCTGAAATTGAACAGCTCACATACAGTCACGGTTCTGAGAAGCTGTGAAATGTACCCCTGAACCCAGCTTCACTCCTCCCCCCGCCTCCCCCCGCCCCGCTCCCCCGCCCCGCTCCTTCTCTCCACGTCTGCTCGTCTGCTCACCTGCTTGCGGGCTGCCGCGCCCAGGCCTGACTCGGTGGTGCTCGGGGCCTGCGTGCTCACCTCCTGGGTACAGCCGCGCCGTGCTGCCTGCTTGTGCTCCTCCGGCACTTGGAGCTGGTCAGCTGGAGATTGACTTTCGTGTCTTCTCAGCTCTCAGGGACGGACGTGTCTGGGGCTTGGGCGGGGGGAGGTTCTGTTTTGTCTGGGCTGGCTTGCTGTGTTCTGTTTGAAGCTTAGATTGCGTCTACACCCCGCACCAGGCACCAGCAGGTGTACTTTGCAGAGTGGTGGTCAGACAGACAGATCCCTGCGTCTGGTGAGGCTCATTCCAGGAGTGCTTGGCCCTCTCCCTTCACCTGGCAACCTACTGACTCAGCATACTTACCCGCCAGCAAACTGTGGAGGTCTCAGAAAGCTCTTTCTGGAAGGCACTTTACAAACTGTTCTAGCCCAGCTCTCTTATTCTATAGATTAAGCACCTGGGCCCCCAAGGGGGCATGGCTTCACCTGAGCTGTGCAAGGACTGGGTGTCAGAGAGTGCAAGCCCTGAGCCCCCAGACCCGCTGTCCTCCTGCAGGGCTGGGTGTGCCCCCCGGCGCAGGGGCTGGCTGCCCTTGCTCCCGGGTGGGGAGAGCGCCCTCTTCTCGTGCCTGTTGACTCAAGTATGGGAACTAGGGGTAGAGTTCATACACGAGCTTTACAGCAGAGGCTGCTGCTGCCCCCAGCTTAGTACCTTTTTAAAGTCACCTTCCCTCCGTACCTCACATTCTAGTATACCCGTTATTTCTTTCAATCCACACAGTTTCCAAATGGCAGGAATATTCCTCCACTACAGTTGATTTTGAGTTTGAACTTTGGATATATTTGCTAATGTTTACAGACTGGTGAGGTTAGGGGAGCTGAACTGCTATTATTTCAAAAGTAAAAGCCATTAGTGATAAGGGTAATTCACAAACGGATGGTAGTCAAACTGGCAATGGTAGATACCGGAAGACAGGACAGTATCTTCAAAGTGCTGTGGGAAAACAGTTACGAACCTACAGCTCTATGCAGTGATTTATTTACACACAAGTGTAAAATAAAGGCGTTTTCAGACACACAGGGGCTAACTGCTCAACCCGCAAACCCCAACTGATGAAAGAACTAAGGAATGTTCTTCAGCAAAAAGAAAAATAAATGCAGAAAGAAGTGAAATACAAGAAACAAAGTGTTGAATACGGTAATAAAGCTATCTTTCTTTAATGTTTAAAACACGATCTAGAATTCTAGAAATAATGTGGTGTTAAAGGTGTAAAACTGTCCTGTGGTTCTTGTTTTCAGCAGAAAAGATACTGATTAACTTTACACACTTTTAAAGAAAAAAAAATACTTAAATAAGTGTTAAACTACTGTGTAGGAATAACCACTAAAGTCATACAGAATTAGAAGGTACAGCTCCTAAATCAGTAGAGGAAAAACAGGTAAGTTGAAGATTCATTCACTCCATCCAATGGAAAACAGGAAAGGGGATGAAAAGAAGAAAAGGGGAAAATAGGAAATACAAAATAAAATGTGTAAGTAGTCATGATGAACATGAATTTACCTATAAAGCCAGAGGCACTCAGGTTGGATTATTCTACTATAAGCTCTCTTCAAAGTTGTACTTAGCAGTAAAAGATAAAAGTATGGGGCGGGTGGGGAGAATATATGCAAATACTCACCAAGAGGAAGCTGATCTGGCAACATTAATAGCCATCAAAGATAATTTTAAGGGCTTCCCTGGTGGCGCAGTGGTTGAGAGTCCGCCTGCCGATGCAGGGGACGCGGGTTCGTGCCCCGGTCCGGGAGGATCCCACATGCCGCGGAGCGGCTGCGCCCGTGAGCCGTGGCCGCTGAGCCTGCGCGTCCGGAGCCTGTGCTCCACAACGGGAGAGGCCACACAGTGAGAGGGCCGCGTACCGCAAAAAAAAAAAAAAAAAAGATAATTTTAAGCAAAAGACATCAAATGACAGGAAGATATTTCTTGATTGTGAAAAAGGAACAATCCCAAAGAAGTTATAAAGTAATGGACTGGAGACACTGAAAATATAGTCTCAAGATTTATAAAACAAAAGCTGTCAGAATAACACAAAGAAATAGTATATCCACAATCAGAGTTTCAGATTTTAACACACCTCTCTCAGAAACTATATCAAACAGGCAAAAATAGTTAAAGGACATAAAGGATTTGAACGCCAACTTGATCCAATAAATACAGAGCACACATGGCATGTGTATCATGAGGACCACACTAAATTAAAACTCAGCATTCTCTCATTCATTCATCAAATATTTCTTGAGTGCCCAGTGTTTGCCATACACCGTTCTAGGCATGTGGACTGCATTAGTCAACAAAACAGACAAAGAGCCTGGACTCGTGACGCTTATCTTCTCCCGGGGTATCAGGAGCAGGCAAGCAGTGGACAGCAGCCACAGTGAGGGACTGGGTGGAGAGAGGACAGGCTGTATTATCAAATAGGGTGTCTGAGTAAATCTCATTGGCAGGCTGAGATTGGGGCAAAGAATTGAAGAAGCTGAGTGAGTTAGCCATAAAGCTATCTGGAGGAAGAGTATTCCAGGCAGAGGCATCAGCTAGAGCAAAGGCCATAGAAGAAGCTGGGGAGGAGAGTAATACGAAAGAGAATCAGATCATGTGGGTGTAGGGTGTTGTAGGCCTTTTTCATTTACTCTGCATGAAATGAGGAGCCATTGCAGGAATTTGAGTAGAGGAATGGCATGGTCTGACTTACGTTTTAAGGTAATCCCTCTAGCTGCTGTATTGAGATTAGACTTGAGACAAGAGCAGAAGCTGCCGGACCGTTACAGTAATTCAGGCAGGAAATGATGGGGACTTGGAACACATGGTAGCAGGATAGGAGTTGAGAGTTGATAAGATTCTGGACGTGAGGAAAACACGACAATCCAAAACCTGTGGGACGCAGTAAAAACAGTTCTAAGAGGAAAGTTTATAGCAATGCAAGCCTGCCTCAGGAAACAAATATCTCAGATAAACAACCCTAACCTAAAGGAGCTGGAAAAAGAACAAAGCCCAAAGTTAGTAGAAGGAAAGAAATCATAAAGATCAGAGCAGAAATAAAATGAAATAGAGACCAAAAAAAGAAAAGATCAGTGAAATTAAGAACTAATTCTTTGAAAAGATAAACAAAATTTATAAACCTTTAGCCAGACTCATGAAGAAAAAAACAGGGCCTAAATCAATAAAATCAGAAATGAAAAAGGAGAAGTTACAGCTGACACCACAGAAATACAAAGGACCCTAAGAGACTGCTACGAACAACTATATACCAATAAAAGAGACAACCTGGAAGAAATGGAAAAATTCCTAGAAATGTTCAAACTCCCAAGACTGAATTAAAAAGAAGTAGAAAATATGAACAGACCAATTACCAGTAATGAAATTGAATCAGTTATTTTATTTTTTTTATTGGACTATAACTGCTTTACAGTGTTGTGTTAGTTTCTGCTGTACAGTGAAGTGAATCAGCTCTATATATACATCTATCGCCTCCCTCTTGGACCTCCCCCCACCCATCCCACCCACCTAGGTCTTCACAGAGCACCAAGCTGAGCTCCCTGTGCTGTACAGCAGGTTCCCACTAGCTATCTGTCTTACACATGGTAGTGTATTTATGTCAAAACTAATCTTCCAATTCATCCCACCCTCCCCTTCCCCCTTCCCTCCACACGTCCGTTCTCTACGTCCGTGTTTCTATTCCTCCCCTGAAGATATGTTCATCTGTACCATTTTCCTACATTCCACATATATGCGTTAATATACGATATTTGTTTTTCTCTTTCTGACGTCACTCTGTATGACAGAGTCTAGGTCCATCCACGTCTCTACAAATGACCCAAATTCATTTATTTTTATGGCTGAGTAATACTCCATTATATGTACCACATCTTCTTTATCCATTCCTCTGTTGATGGGCATTTAGGTTGTTTCCATGTCCTGGCTATTGTGAACAGTGCTGCAATGAACATTGGGGTACATGTGTCTTTTTGAATTATGGTTTTCTCAGGGTATATGCCCAGTAGTGGGATAGCTGGATCATATGGTAGTTCTACTCTTAGTTTTTTAAGGAACCTCCATACTCTTCTCCATAGTGGCTGTATCAGTTTACCCACCAACAGCCCAAGAGGGTTCCCTTTTCTCCACACCCTCTCTAGCATTTATTGTTTGTAGATTTTTTGATGATGGCCATTCTGACCGGTGTCGGGTGATATGTCATTGTAGTTTTGATTTGCATTTCTCTAATAGTTAGTGATGTTGAGCGTCTTTTCATGTGCCTCTTGGCCATCTGTATGTCTTCCTTGGTGAAATGTCTGTTTAGGTCTCCCGCCCATATTTTGATGGGGTTGTTTGGGTTTTTTTGATACTGAGCTGCATGAGCTTTTTGTATATTTTGACCAATCCTTTGTCCATTGCTTCGTTAGCAAATATTTTCTCCCATTCTGTGGGTTGTCTTTTCATCTTGTTTATGGTTTCCTTTGCTGTGCAAAAGTTTTTAAGTTTAGTTAGGTCCCATTTGCTTATTTGTTTTTAATTTTCATTACTCTAGGAGGTGGGTCATAAAAGATCTTGCTGTGATTTATGTCAAAGAGTGTTTTTCCTATGTTTTTCTCTAAGAGTTTTATAGTGTCCGGTCTTACATTTAGGTCTTTAATCCATTTTGAGTTTATTTTTGTGTATGGTGTCAGGTAGTGTTCTAATTTCATTCGTTTACATGTAGTTGTCCAGTTTTCCAGCACTATTTACTGAAGAGGCTGTCTTTTCTCCATTGTATATTCTTGCCTCCTTTGTCATAGATTAGGTGACCCTAGGTGTGTGGGTTTATCTCTGGGCTTTCTATCCTGTTCCATTGATCGATATTTCTGTTTTTGTGCCAGTACCATATTGTCTTGTTTACTGTAGCTTTGTAGTATAGTCTGAAGTTAGAGAATGTGATTCCTCCAGCTCCGTTTTTCTTTCTCAAGATTGCTTTGGCTATTCGGGGTCTATTGGGCCTCCATACAAATTGTAAAATTTTTTGTTCTAATTCTGTGAAAAATGCCATTAGTAATTTGATAGGGATTGCATTGAACCTGTAGATTGTTTTGGGTAGTGTAGTCATTTGCACATTATTGATTCTTCCAATCCAGGAGCATGGTATATGTCTCCATCTGTTTGTGTCATCTTTGATTTCTTTCATCAGTGTTTTGTAGTTTTCTGAGTACAGGTCTTTTGCGTCCTTAGGTAGGTTTATTCCTAAGTACTTTATTTTTTTTGTTGCCATGGTAAATGGTATTATTTCCTTAATTTCTCTTTCTGGTATTTTGTTGTTAGTGTAGAGGAATGCAAGAGATTTCTGTGCATTAATCTTGTATCCTGCAACCTTACCAAATTCATTGATTAGTTCTAGTAGTTTTCTGCTTGCATCTTTGGGATTTTCTGTATATATTATCATGTCATCTGCGAACAGTGACAGTTTTACTTCTTCTTTTCCAATTTGTATTCCTTTTATTCTTTTTCTTCTCTGGTTGCCATGGCTAGGACTTCCAAAACTATGTTGAATAATAGTGGTGAGAGTGGCCAACCTTGTCTTGTTCCTGATCTTAGAGGAAATGCTTTCAGTTTTTCACCATTGAGAATGATGTTTGCTGTGGGTTTGTCGTATATGGCCTTTATTATGTTGAGGTAGGTTCCCTCTATGCCCACTTTCTGGAGAGTTTTCATCATAAATGGGTGTTGAATTTTGTCAAAAGCTTTTTCTGCATCTGTTGAGATGATCATATGGTTTTTATTCTTTAATTTGTTAATATGGTGTATCACATTGATTGATTTGCGTATATTGAAGAATCCTTGCATCCCTGGGATAAATCCCACTTGATCATGGTGTATGGTCTTTTTAATGTGCTGTTGGATTCTGTTTGCTAGTATTTTGTTGAGGATTTTTGCATCTATGTTCATCAGTGGTATTGGTCTGTAATTTTCATTTTTTGTAGTATCTTTGTCTGGTTTTGGTATCAGGGTGATGGTGGCCTCACAGAACAAGTTTGGAGTGTTCCCTCCTCTGTAGTTTTTTGGAAGAGTTTGAGAAGGATAGGTGTTAGCTCTTCTCCAAATGTTTGATAGAATTCGCCTGTGAAGCCATCAGGTCCTGGACTTTTGTTTGTTGGAAGATATTTTTAATCACAGTTTCAATTTCATTACTTGTGATTGGTCTGTTCATATTTTCGGTTTCTTCCTGGTTCAGTCTTGGATGGTTGTACTTTTCTAAGAATTTGTCCATTTCTTCCAGGTTGTCCATTTTATTGTCATATAGTTGCTTGTAGAAGTCTCTTACGATCCTTTGTATTTCTGCAGTAAGAGTTGTGATTTTTCCTTTTTAATTTCTAATTTTATTGATTTGACTCCTCTCCCTTTTTTTCTTGATGAGTCTGGCTAAAGGCTTATCTAATTTTGTTTATCTTCTCAAAGAACCAACTTTTGATTTTATTGACCTTTGCTGTTGTTTTCTTTTCTGTTTCATTTATTTCCGCTCTGATCTTTATGGTTTCTTTCCTTCTACTAACTTCAGGTTTTCTTTGTTCTTCTTTCTCTAGTTGCTTTAGGTGTCAGGTTAGATGGTTTATTTGAGATTTTTCTTGTTCCTTGAGGTAGGCTTGGACTGCTATAAACTCCCCTCTTAGCACTGCTCTTGCTGCGTCCCACAGGTTTTGGGTCCTCGTGTTTTCACTGTCGTTTGTCTCTGGGTATTTTTTTATTTCCTCTTTGATTTCCTCATTGTTCTCTTGGTTACTTAGCAGCGCACTGCTTAGCCTCCATGTGTTTGTGTTTTTTACAGTTTTTTTCCTGTAACTGATTTCTAATCTCATAGCGTTTTGATCAGAAAAGATGCTTGATATGATTTCAATTTTCTTAAATTTTCCAAGGTTTGATCTGTGACCCAAGATGTGATCTGTCCTGGAGAATGTTCTGTGTGCACTCGAGAAGAAAGTGTATTCTTCTGCTTTCGGGTGGAATGTCCTGTAAATATCAATTAAGTCCATCTGGTCTGTTGTGTCATTTAAAGCTTGTGTTTCCTTATTTATTTTCTGTCTGGATGATCTGTCCATTGGTGTAAGTGGGGTGTTGAAGTCTCCCACTATTATTGTGTTACTGTCGATTTCCCTTTTTATGGCTGTTAGCATTTGCCTTATGTATTGAGGTGCTCCTGTGTTGGGTGCATAAATACTTACAATTGTTATGTTTTCTTCTTGGATTGATCCCTTGATCATTATGTAGTGTCCTTCCTTATCTCTTGTAACAGTTTTTATTTTTAAAGTCTATTTTATTTGATATGGGTATTGCTACTCCAGCTTTCTTGTGATTTCCTTTTGATAGAATATCTTTTCCCATCCCCTCACTTTCAGTCTATGTGTCCCTAGGTCTGAAGTGGGTCTCTTGCAGACGGCATATATAGGGGTCTTGTTTTTGTATCCATTCAGCCAGTCTGTGCCTTTTGGTTGGAGCATTTAATCCATTTAACTTCAAGGTGGTTATCAATATGTATGTTCCTGTTACCATTTTCTCAATTGATTTGGGTTTGTTTTTGTGGGTCTTTTTCTTCTCTTGTGTTTCTTGCCTAGAAAGGTTCCTTTAGCAGTTGTTGTAAAGCTGGTTTGGTGGTGCTTAATTCTCTTAACTTTTGCTTGTCTGTAAAAGTTTTAATTTCTCCATCGAATCTGAACGAGATCCTTGCTGGGTAGAGTAATCTTGGTTGTTGTAGGTTTTTCCCTTTCATCACTTTAAATATATCCTGCCACTCCCTTCTGGCCTGCAGCGTTTCTGCTGAAAAATCAGCTGATAACCTTATGGGGATTCCCTTGTATGTTATTTGTTGCTTTTCCCTTGCTGCTTTTAATATTTTTTCTTTGAATTTAATATTTGTTAGTTCTATCAGCATGTGTCTTGGCATGTTTCTCCTAGGGTTTATCCTGTATGGGACTCTTCTGTGCTTCCTGGACTTGGGTGGCTATTTCCTTTCCCATGTTAGGGAAGTTTTTGACTATAATCTCTTCAAATATTTTCTCAGACCCTTTCTCTTTCTCTTCTTCTTCTGGGACCCCTATAATTCGAATGTTGGTGCCTTTAGTGTTGCCCCAGAGGTCTCTGAGACTGTCCTCAGTTCTTTTCATTCTTTTGTCTTTATTCTGCTCCTCGGCAGTTACTTCCACCATTCCATCTTCCAGCTCAATTATTCGTTCTTCTGCCTCAGGTATTGTGCTGTTGATTCCTTCTAGTGTATTTTTCATTTCAGTTATTGTATTATTCATCTCTGTTTGTTGGTTCTTTAGTTCTTCTGGGTCCTTGTTAAACATTTCTTGTATTTTCTTGATCCGTGCCTCCATTCTATTTCCGAGATTTTGAATCATCTTTACTATCATTACTCGGAATTCTTATTCAGGTAGGTTGCATATTTCCTATTCATTTATTTGGTCTTGTAGGTTTTTACCTTGCTCCTTCATCTGTAACATATTTTTTTGTCGTCTCATTTTTTTTTTTGATGGGTGGGGCTGTATTCCTGTCTTACTGGTTATTTGGCCTGAGACGTCCCACCCACACTGGAGTTTGCAGGCAATTGGGCAGAGCTTGGCCTTGGTGCTGAGATGAGGACCTCCAGGAGACCTCACTCCAATTAATATTCCCTGGGGTCTGAGCTTCTCTGTTAGTCCAGTGGTTTGGACTCAGCGCTCCCACCATAGGAGCTCGGGCCCAAGTCCCGGCCTGGGAACCAAGATCCCGCAAGCCGGGCAGCGTGGCAAAAAAAAAGAGAAAAAAAAAAAAAAAAGGAGTAGTACAATAACAAAGAATAAGAAATAAAATAAACTTAGAAAAATATATTAGGAAAAGTAATAAGTGAAACAATTCCAACAAGGTAAAACAGATCCACAACAGAAAAAAGAAAAGAAAAAAAGCAGAACAATAACGAAGTATAAGGAATGAAATAAAATTAGAAAGATAAACTGTTTATTAGAAAAAAGAAAAATATAAAAGAATCAACAACCAAGGTGAAACAGAGCCACAATCTATTAAAAAAAAAAAAGACCAGAAAAGGCCTTGGCTTTGAGGGGGCAGAGCTTAGGCAGAGGCGGGGTTTAGGGTGGGGACGGGCCTTAGGCGGGAGCAACATTTAAGTATGGGGCGGGGCCTAGGCTTAGGACCTGCATGGTGGGGAAAGGCAGCACAACCTGAGGGGGGCTTCTGATTGCCTTGGAGTGTGTGCGGAGTTTGGGAGTTAAGAGGTAGGCCCTGGGTTGGGGGTGTGTGGGCGAAGTTTAGGCCCAGCATGGTTGGAGGGGGTCTGGGAGTGTGGTGTGTAGAGGTAGGGCCCTGGGCAAGGGTGTGGGGCAGGGCTTAGGCTCAGCATGACCAGAGGGAGCCCCAAGGGCGGAGGATTAGGCCTGGGATTTCAGCAGGCTCCCCCGGGGCCCAAGTGGGCAGGGGAACTGCTGGTCACGCTCCCTTACATTCCTCCACTCTCCCAAGGGTCTCCCCCTGTCCCCATTGATCCCCGAACTGTGGGTAGGCCCCATCAGGTGTGTGAACCCCTCCCCTCTCCAAGCCACCCCTGAGGGGCGCCGGTCCTGTCCATCTGGCCTTTACTTTTCCTTCCCCCTCCCTCTCATTCCCTCAGGACCCACATGGCTGGAGGGGGTCTCGGTGGGCAGAGCATCAGGTCCAGGACCTCAGCAGCCTCCCCAGGGCCCAAGTGGGCAGGGGAAATGCTGGCTATGTTCCCTTCTGATCCTCCGCCCTCTGGACTGTCTCCCCTGTTTGTTACCCCTCTGGGCATGGGAGCCCCTGCCCTCCCCCAGCTGCCCTTCAGGGGCGCTGGTCCTGTCCCACCTCCACTTCTTCTCCCCTATTGAATCCAACAATACACTAAAAGGATCATACACCATGATCAAGTAGGACTCATTCCAGGCATGCAAGGATGGTTCAGTATCTGCAAATCAATCAATGTGATACACCACACTGACAAACTGAAGAATAAAAACCATATGATCATCTCAGTAGACGCCCAGAAAGCTTTTGACAACATTCAACATCCATTTATGATTAAAAAAAAAAAACTCTCCAGAAAGTAGGGATAAAGGAAACATACCTCAACATAATAAAGGCCACATATGACAAGCCCACTGCTGACATCATACTCAGTGGTGGAAAGCTGAAAGCATTTCCTCTAAGATCAAGAACGAGACAAGGATGTCCACTCTTGCCACTTTTATTCAACATAGT
Source organism: Aethalodelphis obliquidens (assembly GCF_003676395.1). Lineage (NCBI taxonomy): Eukaryota > Metazoa > Chordata > Mammalia > Artiodactyla > Delphinidae > Aethalodelphis > Aethalodelphis obliquidens. The sequence goes on from NW_020838041.1 coordinate 3,405,555, forward strand.
ATTGGAAGTCCTAGCTATAGCAATCAGAGAAGAATGAGAAATAAAAGGAATCCAAATTGGAAAGGAAGTAAAACTGTTAGTCTTTGCAGATGATGTGTTACTCTACGTAGAAAATCCTAGACACAACCAGAAAACTACTAGAACTAATCAATGAATTTGGTAAGGTTGCAGGATACAAAATTAATGCACAGAAATCCATTGCATTACTCTACACTAACAACAAAATACCAGAGAGAGAAATTAAGGAAACAGTCCCATTTACCATCACATCAAAAAGAACAAACCTATCTAAGGAGGCAAAAGACCAGCACTCTGAAAACTATAAGACGCTTGTGAAAGAAACTGAAGATGACACAAACAGATGGAAAGATATACCGTGTTTACGAATTGGAAGAATATTGTTAAAATGACCATACTACCCAAGGCAACCTAGAGATTTAATATAATCCCTATCAAAATACCAACGACACAGAACTAGAGCAAGTAATTTTTAAAGTTGTATGGAAACACAAAAGACCCCAAATAGCCAAAATAATCTTGAGAAAGAAGAACAGAGCTGGAGGAATCACGCTCCCTCACTTCAGAGTTTACTACAAAGCTACAGTAATCAAAACAGTCTGGTACTGGCACAAAAACAGACATGGAGATCAATGGAACAGAATGGAAAGCCCAGAAATAAACCCACACACTTATGGACAGTTAATCTATGACAAAGGAGGCAAGAATATACAACAGAGAAAAGACAGTCTCTTCAATAAGTGGTGCTTGGAAAACTTCATGGCGACATGTGAAACAATGAAGTTAGAACATTTTCTCACACCATATGCAAAAATAAACTCAAAATGGATCAAAGACCTAAATGTAAGACTGGAAACCATGAAATTCTCAGGAGAACACAGAGGTGGAACACTGTTTGACATAAACCACAGCAATATTTCTCTCAATCTATCTCCTAAGGCAAAGGAAACAAAAGCCAAAATAAACACATGGGACCTAATTAAACTTAAAACAAAACTTTCGTTTTGCACAGCAAGCGAAACTCTTGACAAAAGACAACCTACTGAATGGGAGAAAATACTTGGCAAGTGATACGACTGATAAGGGGTTAATATCCAAAATACATAAACAGCTCATACAACTCAACATCATAAAGACAAACAACCCAATTAAAAAACGTGCAGAAGACCTGAATAGACATTTTTCCAAAGAAGACATACAAGTGGCCAACAGGTACATGAAAAGATGCTCAACATCATTAATCATCAGGAAAAGGCAAACTAAAACCACAATGAGATATCACCTCACACCTGTCAGAATGGCTGTCATCGAAAAGAACACAAATAACAAATGTCGGTGAGGATCTGGAGAAAAGGGAACCACCCTGCACTGTTCATGGCAATGTAAATTGGTACAACCAATGTGGAAAACAGTATGGAGTTTCCTCAAAATACTAAAAGTAGAACTACCATATGACCCAGCAACTTTGCTCCTGGGTATACATCTAAAGAAAACAAAAACACTAATTTGAAAAGGTAATGCACCCCAGTTATCATAACAACATTTTTTACAATTGCCAACGTATGGAAGCCACATCAGTGTCTGTCAACAGATGAGTGGATAAAGAAGATGTGGTACATATATGCAATGGAATATTACTCAGCCACAGAAAAGAATGAAATTTTGCCATTTACAACAACATAGATGGACTGGAAGGCATTATGCTAAGTGAAATAAGTCAGACAAAGAAAAGATATCACTGTATCTATCATCTATCTCTAGATACATGATCTGTCATCTCATAGATACAGAGAACAAACTAGTGGTTACCAGTGGGGCGAGGGAAGGGGGAGGGGAATATTGGGGTAGGGGATTAAGAGGTGCAAACTACTATGTGTAAAATAAGGTACAAGGATATATTGTACAGCACAGGGAATATAGCCAATATTTTACTATAACTATAAATGGAATGTAACCTTTAGATTTGTAAATCGCTGTGCTGTACACTGGAAACTTATATGGTACATAAACTATATACCTTAGTGGGGAAAAAAATATCCTGGATGTACAGTATGTCAGGGAAAGAGCAGTCTTGGCTGACCCCAAGGTCTTTGGCCTGAGCAGTTGGAAGGATAGAGTTGCCATCAGCTGACATGGGAAGTCTGCAGCTGAAACGGGTTGGGGAGGAAAAGCAGGAATTCAGAGTGGGATCTGTTGAGTTTGAGGTCTCTGTAGACATCCATCTGGAAGATTGGACAGTCAGATATGTGGCATCTGTGGAGCGGTTGGATGATATTTAAAACCATGAGACTGTGAGGTGATGGAAAGGCAGTTTAGACAAGAGAGGGCCAAGGACTGAGCCTGGCCCACTCCCCACTCCGGGGGAACCGGGGGTACCAGCCAGTGGGCAGGAGGAGACCCAGGAAGCGGCAGTGTCCTTTCCAGTGTCAATGAAAAGAACGTACGGAGAAGGAAGTGGTTACCATGGTATTAAGTGTTCCTGATGAGTCGAGCTGATGAAGACGAAGGACTGACCAGTGAGTGTCAACGTGGAGGTCAGCGGGGACCTTGGTAAGACTAGTTCTGGTGGCGTTGTGGGACAGAAAGGCCGATTGCAGTGGTTTTCAGACGCAGTGGGGGGAGAGGAGTTAGAAACACTCAGAAGAGTCATTTTTTAAAAACAAGATTTTCAGCAGAGGGGGCAGAGACATGGAGTGACAGCTCCAGGGGAGACGGGGTCCAGAGAAGGGTGCTTTGGCGACGGGGGGCGTAGCTGCGTGCTGGCTGATGGGAATGAGTGGGGAGAGAGCAAACGAGGACAGAGCAGAATGGTGACCTGGGCGGAAGGAAGCACAGAGCCCTGGTGGAGTGCTGTCCGCGAGGGGCGGGGTCCGAGCTGCGATGCGACTCCAGACCAGTACGCCAAGCCCGTGGGCAGGTGCAGCAGGGGAGGGCCCGGCGACTGGGGGTAAACGTGGCCTCGGGGTTCTTGTCTGAGTGAAATCGAAAGGGGACCAGCAGCCAGGGAAGAATGCGCCGAAGTGGGTGAGATCGCTGCCCAGGAAGGCGCGTGGCCCGGGGGTGTCTGTGCTCCTGGCAGCGTGCAGTCCACCCAGGTTCAAGGGAGTGAATTTACAATGAGACTGGTGAGCGCGGTTGTGTATTTTTCTCCCAGCCACTTTCAGTGACGCAGTCACAGTGGCAGAGTAGGCAGAAAGTCTAGTTTAAATGAGGTCGTGGTCTAGCTGCGAGCAGTGCCGGGAGAGCGGGGGAAGAGTAGCATAACAGTGGACCTCTGCACTCACACCAGGTGAGGGGGGAGTGGGGCACATGGAGGGCCTGAGACAGTGGACCGTCCCTCACAGGGAGGGCAGCTCGGGGCCACTCCCGAGGGGGCAGGAGACAGAGGCATGGGGGCAAACTCGAGATCATAGAGATGGTGGGACAAGAAAAGAGTATTTTGGAAACAAAAACTCCCTTCTGAATACTACACGGGTTAAGGAGATAATTATAATGAGAATTCGAAAATATTTAGAATGAGATTACTTCACATTAGATCTTGTAGGAGTAGTTAAAAGAGAGAAAGCTATACCCTTAAATGCAGAGATATGGTTGAAAATATTTGAAAATAAGAAAGAATGAAAACAAATAAGCCAAGCTTTCAAACTCGAGATGCTGGGAAGAGAACAGAGTACGCCCAAATAAAGTAGAAAGGATGAAATACAGAGCAGAATGAACGAACCTGAAACAAAATAGCCGCAGAGATGATTGGTAAAACCAGAAGCTGATTCTTTGAAAAAACTTGTAGGATAAAATACACCTTTGACAAGCTGATGGGGTGGGCAATAGGTATGAACAGTATCAGGAAAGGAAAGGGGGACAGCATTAGAAAACAGTTTAATCATAAGACCTGCTTCTGAACAGCATTATGACAGTAGGCATGAAAACTTAAGCAGATACTTTTCTGGGAAAATATAAAATATCAAAATTACTCAAGAAGAAATAGGGAAACAGAAAAGCCCAGTAACCATTAAAGGAAATTGGATAATACTTTAACCACCACCCTCCAACCCTGGGCCAAAGGCACCAGGCCCGAACCGATTTGAGGGGAGATCTTACCAGACCTTCAAGGAACGCGCATCAAGGAGATTTGTCCTTTACCAACCGTTTCAGAAGCCACACGAAATCGTCTTGCCTCCAAGTTGTTCAGCCACAGCGAGCGCTGCTGAGGCCTGAGGCGGGACCACAAGCCAGAGTCCGCGCGTCCCGAGGCCAGGCGGCACCGGACAGTGAAGGCGCCTGGCCAGTCACGCCTGGCGGCCCAAGGGTCCCCCTGTGGACGTTGGCCTCGTGACCCCCTGAGGACTCGAGCAGTCTCGCTTTGCCCTCGGAACTGTGATCCCAGGTTTAGTGATGGGTTGTGGATACTGTCACTCTATCTGTGTTAGGACCAAGCGCACGTTTGTGAGACAGCGGGGTCACCAGTGGTCTGGGGCGTGGAGAGGGTGGGGCACTTTAGTTTGTGTAAACATGTGCTAACAGCACTGTACAGAGATTGACTCCAGGACCACCGTTATCAGCATCCCGCTTGACCAGCCCCCGTGTCACATTACACGCGTCACGCTGAGGGCCGAGGACAGCGCCCGGGACACCCAGACGTCTGCTCTGCTGGACCCTCTGTGCCCCTAGACGCAGTGTGTGCTCCATCAGCACGGAGCGTGGTTCTCTCCTGCGTCCTGCGCTGAACACCAGGCACCCACGGCCGTGTCAGTTTGGTCCGCACACTGGTCCCGTTCGCCGCACACACGAATGTGTTTCTTGGGGGGACGCACGTGCAGCGCCGCACCTTGCAGCGCTGTCTGCCTCTGAGGGGCGTGTCTGGGTGGGATGCGTGGGCCTTGCCATGGGGGGACAGAGCTGACAGGGCTGTCGGTTTAGGTGCCCCGTGAGTTGTTCCCGCCCCCCCACCCCGCTCTCCCCCACGGCAGAGCACCAGCTGTGCTACCAGGTGACATCACGGTAGGGAGTGAAGTGCACTTCCTACTACATAGGACGCAGACTGTTCCTTACCTGCCATTGGCAGATGTAATCTGGACAAAAATAGTTCTCTGTGAAAGGCTTTTTCTTTCAAGTTTTCCTCTCTAATGATTCACTTTTGGGGGGTATCTCCAGTGTCTTAGGCACAGGGAGAAACTTTTATGTCATCTTCTGAGTCACGGCTATATTTTTTAGCCAGAACCAAAGCTTAAACCTCCCCTGCAGAACCCTAGTGAAGGAGCAAACTGTTGTCCAGTGGAAATGAGAAAGAGAAGAAGGAAAAATGGGGTATTTGGAGGATTCATCTGGCACAGAAGAAAATAATTCGAGCATAAGAGAAATGAGAGGATTGGAAACTAACCCTAATGGTGCAACGGCATCTTCCATCTTCAGCTGTTTTAAAGCACTTTTAACTGAGAGCGTGGACGTAAAGCACATAGAGACGCCCCAAACGACTCACAAAGCATTTGGACAGGCAGTCACACCATAGGCATCAGTGGCATCTGAGGCAGGAAGCCTGCATGCGGTTCTCTGGGGCCGGGAAGGTCCTTCGGCTTCTCCAGGATCTGCGCTGTTACAGGAAAAACAGGTGTTGAGTTTCTATACATTTTTAATGCTAAGGAGGGAGTCTTCTCAGTAAACCCAGATGAATGGAGCAGGCTTAGCTCTGGACCAACAATAAGGCCACAACTGTGAGGACCGGTTGAAACATTCACGTTTCTCCACGAACCGGATGCGTAAATCGTTTTTCTTAGGAAGGACCTTTTCCCTTAAAACTCTGCCATTGCTAATAATGAGAAATAATTGTTTTTCCTTACCCCTTGGTGGAGCATTCAGCCAAAATTACAGGCTTTAAAGAAAATGACCGGGCTTCCCTGGTGGCGCAGTGGTTGAGAGTCCGCCTGCCGATGCAGGGGACGCGGGTTCGTGCCCCGGTCCGGGAAGGTCCCACATGCCGCGGAGCGGCTGGGCCTTTGAGCCATGGCCGCTGAGCCTGCGCGTCCGGAGCCTGTGCTCCGCAACGGGAGAGGCCACAATGGTGAGAGGCCCGCGTACCGCAAAAAAAAAAAAAAAGAAAAGAAAAAAAAGAAAAATGACCAAAGTATTTAAAAAATAGATCCAGTTGATGACAGGAAACTTGAACTTAAAGTAGAATTTCTGGACGTTTGTTTTTAAAGTTTGTGTAGGCTGCTGCCCCTCATAACTCGTTGTGCTTCTCTGATTTTATAACTTTTAAGTTGTAGGTTTCGTCTTCATCCAAACACTTGAGCCTAAATTTTAGGTACACTGCCACTCGATGGTAGTATGTTTTGCCTGACATACTGATTATAAGCACAATCTAAATATCACAGATATCTGCACGCGTTAAACGGGTTTCTTTTAAACGTTACTCTAAAATGTAATTAAATATTATATGGTACTATAAAAATGTGGTATTATTCAGCATCTTTCTCCTTGACTTTTTAAAACAACTTATTGAGATAAACAACTTTATGGAGTAGCTCTGAACTTTACTGAAGAGTTATAGCTTTAACAGAAGTTTCAGATAAGTCATACTCTTGTTCTCTATTCATCCCGTGTTTAAGCAGCCATGTAACCTATAGAGAGCCCTCTTGGCTACTTTTTAAGCTAAAGATTTTAATTTGCCCTGTTAGCGTTTCTGATCAGTTCAAGTGTGTTTTTGTCGTCGAGGCACCGTGAGCATGCTGGCGGAGAACTTCTTTATTGTGCCGGCCTGTCTGGAACATAGTCTGACGTCGGCATTCCCGACCCTGCCCTACTGGGTGCTGACCGCACGCGCCCATCGTCCTGGGCACCGTGTCCCCACATACTTCCAGGGGACCCTGCGGAGGTCTTGCCTCCACTCCCACCTCCACCCTTGAGAGCCTCTGCTGAGGTTCTACGCTGCCCCTTCTGACTCTCCTGCTGTTCTGTCCTGTGTGGCCGAAGAAAAGTGGCAGCGGGGCAAAGCTGCTGTGAGTTACTCACATGAAAAGGGGGTAGCTTTCCACTTCTGTTTTGGCTTTTCTAGCTGTTGCTAAATTTAAATTTAATTGCAAAACTAAACCCATAAACCAGTTCTAGGACAGGCTTGCAGAAAGATTTTCTTAAGAGGCCTGTATAATCCCTTACCCTGAAGTGGGTTTCTGGGATTTAAACGTTGATGACAGTGGGACGTGACTGTTCAAGTGTGCGAGAGTGGGAGCGCGTGGCGAAGGTTGGCTCCTGCCAGGCAGCGCGCAGCGCCTCCCCGCTCCTGCCTCGGCCTCAGGGCCCTCGCGTCCTTGTAGCGGATGCGCTTTGTTGCTCTGATTTTTAGCTTGTGTTGGTTTTTCATAAAGGGCACATGTCCAAAGCCCTTCATTTAGCGGAAAGGACTGCATGGCTTCTTTGCTCTGCGTGTCCTTATGTGTGGAATGAAGACTGACTCTTCTCTTGGGAAGGATTCGTTTCAAAGGAGCAGTTGAGGATAGGAGGTTAGTTTTGTGGTGAGGCCCCAGATACGTCTGTGCAAGAGCGTCTGTGCAAGAGTCGCTTGAGGTTGAGTTGTCGCCACTGTCCCCCCCCCCACCCCCGGAGGAGGGGAGAGCTTCACTTCACGCAGATTAAGGCTGAGGATTAAGATGGGGACGTGGGAAGAGACGGGGACGAGTGGCAGAGAACTTGCTGTTTCCTTCAGAGCTCCTCCCTCATCCCTTCCCCCCACGGAGCTCGTGCCCCTCTAGGTGCCCAGGAATGAAAACAGCAGGATAGACCCATGGAGCTTCTCCTGACTGGGCTGTGTGCTGCCCACGGTCTCCTTTAAATGAAAAGAGCTTGTTCGTTTAGTAAGTTTGTTGAGTTAGCGCTCAGTAGTGTTTGATGGGTTGAAGGAAGGAAAGGGTGAGTTGGCGGTTAAAAATACAGATGTTTTATTTGGCCCTTATGTTTCATAAATAGGCCTGAAAATGATTGTTCTATTGCAAACTCTTAGTTCCAAAAGGAGGAACAGGAATCTTGAACTATTTATAGTTCTTACTTGTTAATACTTGACTCATTACCTTCTTCCCTAAATCTAAACTAAAATATTGTGTATTGTGTCTTCTCAGAAGTTTATAACCTAGTCACCCCCAAAAAGTTGATTTGCAGGAAGCAGCAGCAAAATTTTTGAAATACTGGGTAAGGTCTGCCAAACTTTTGACAAACTCCCTTGGGGCCTTGAAGACCTTGTTGGAAGCCACGCTCACCTTCCAGAAGGAACTTTCCTCCCCTTCTGTATCTGAAGAAATGGGCAATGATAACGCATTCTGTTGGCTTTGTGCCCCCCCCCCCAAAAAAAAAACTTGAAAGATTGCAGTTCTAGATGATTGGGTTTCAGGTTAGGGACCTCCAGAAAAATCTAGGCCTTACAGTTCTGGCTAAAGTCTCACAACATTTGTTTATTGACTTAAACGTCTCCTGCTTAGGCTCAGCTGCAATGCTCACAAGTGCTAACAGAGAGGCTCTTTTCTGACCCCCTTGGCCAGAGCACTCCAGAACTTTATTCTGCTGTCCTGTGTTCTTCTTTGTAACAAAAGAACTTGAAAGATGTAGATGGGGACCATGTGAGATTGTGAAGCTACTTTCAGATGACTTTAATTTTGAAAGTGACCAATTCCGAGAGGTTACATGTAGCACGATAAAGTGAAGTCTCTTTGGGTTTTACAGTCGAATTATGAGGATTATTTTTAGCAGTTGTTCGTATTTGATATACAGTTTTGCCGGTATACCCACCCTCTTCCTATGCACACACATTTATATCTGTATGTTCTACCCTCAGGAATTAAACAATGAGTTTGTCCGTGAACCAAAGAGTGAACATTCTTTCTAACCTGTCTGTTGTTTCACCTGTGCCGTCAGCTTCTCTCCTCCCTTAAATACTCTTCCGTCTCTGTCTTACTCAAAATCTTCACTAGATGAAGGTTTTTAAATATATATATATTTAGCACTTTGATCTAGTCTGGGGAAATATCAGGACCCCTTCTGCAGGCTAGTGGTCTCTGTTGAGTGGCAAGTACAGCAAGCAGCATAACTAAAATGTTCTTCTGTGGGTGTAATAATCCTGTCGCGTTTGATGCCCCAAATGTAATCTGCTCACAGATTCTGAAGACAGGGGCAGCTGCCGTCTGCTCTTCCTCTGATGATGGACACAGTCGGTCTGGAATTGTCAGCTCACTGGGGAAGGCGGGGAATCACGTCCTTCATTTAGGAAAAAGTGAATTGGAATCCCAGATGTTCCTTTCTCGAGACGCTGGAAGGGCTGTGCTGGTTCCTCTGCTGAAGCCCTTCCAGGACACGCGAGGAGTCTCCATTTGTGCCCTCGGCCACAGGGCACGTGCGGGGTCCGCGGGCATGGCCTGAGTGTCTGTGTGGTGAAATGCTGACCGTCTGACACACCGGCGATTCTGGGAACTGTAGCCACCATAATAAAAAAGCTTTCTCTCCTGACTTGTGATGGTATTTGTCTGTCAGACCCCAAATTTTGTTTAAAGAGTAGTGACTTCGGTAGTAGTGACTTCAGATTCTCCTGACCCAGCAGTGTGGCACTGGGAGGAATCTGGTTCAGAGCACGCATCCTTTGCCTGTTTGGCAACTCGGGGACTAGGAACCGCTGTGCCCTTCTCACTGGAGAGGACTTGCACTGGCTGCAGTCTTGTCTTTTGAGCTGTTTGACTGCGAGCCAGGAAGCACGGAAGGAGTCGTGTGCCGGGAGCGCCCGTCCACTCCGGAGCGCACGCGGAGCTGCTCTGCTTGCGGGATGACACCTGCACCCGCTCACAAGCCCGGTTCTCTGCTGAGCCTTTGGCCGAATCCCTCTGTGACGAGACCCGTCTCTCCGAAGTCCTCTGGGGTTAAAAGAAGTTATCTCATTCACACGGCTCATACCCTAGTATGATGAGAGAAGTGGGTTGTTTTAACTTTTTACTTTGAAACAATTTCAAATCTGTAGCAGTATTTCAAGAATAGTACAAAGAACTGTAAACCCTTCACCCAGAGACCACATTAAAACATCACCAGTTGTCCCAGTAACACCCTTCATGGCAGAAGGATCCAGTCTGACCTTCCTCTCTCCTTGGTTCTCACGACCTTGCCATTTATAAGGAGAGAGGCCTGCGTGTACTCCTGGGTGTGGGCCGCTTTGCCTCAGAAGCTGGCCTGTTTCTGCATGTTTTACACAACGTCTCAGAAGTGACACTTGGCTCTTCTCTTTCTGCCCTGACAGTCTGTCCACTCCTGGGGGCGCTGACCCTGAGTCCCTTGGTTAGGACGGTGTTGCCATAGGAAAGTCCCATTTTCTTCCTTAGTGACTAGCATTTTATGAGGTGATACTTTGAGATTACGCAAAATCCAGCTTCTCATCCTGCTTTTACCCACTAGTTTTGGTATCCATTAATGTTTCTTTCTTGAACTGATTTTCCAGTGACATTTCCCAAATGGGGATTTTTATCTAATTTGATTACTCCTTTTACATTCATTGGTAGGCATTCTAGTGTAAGGAAGAGCTTTCTCTCCTCCTCTGTTTTGTCATTCCTTTATTTGTATTAGAGTGTGCTTATGAATTCCTGTTTCCCTCAGTGGGTTTGTTTTTTTTTTAATTTATTTTTGGCTGTGTTGGGTCTTCATTTCTGTGTGAGGGCATTCTCCAGTTGCAGCGAGCGGGGCCACTCACGGTGCACGGGCCTCTCACTGTCGCGGCCTCTCTTGTTGCGGAGCGCAGGCTCAGTAGTTGTGGCTCACAGGCCTAGTTGCTCCGCAGCATGTGGGATCGTCCCAGACCAGGGGTCGAACCCGAGTCCCCTGCCTTGACAGGCAGATTCCCAACCACTGCGCCACCAGGGAAGCCCTCCCTCAGTGGGTTTTTACTTGTTACTCTTATTTATTTTGATGATCTGACTGTCCCAGGTTTGGCGTCTTAAGCAGGTCTGTGTGTCCTTCTGTCCTTCTGTCACGCCCCCATCCTCGTCTGAGTGCTTTTCTTCTTCCTGACACAAGAGACCCAGGCTTATTTGCTTTCCTCCCCCAGCTCTGGAATCAACAGCCATTTCTCCAGGGAACCCCATTGCCGTTAGCGGAGAGTGACATTTAGAAAGTGGTCTGGCCACTGGCTGTGCAAAGGCTCCTCCACCAGTGCGGAGCCTGTTGCTTCCTAACCCCGAAACCTAACCCCAGCCCTAACCCCAGCCCTAACCCCTAACCCCAGCCCTAAGCCCCACTGTCTTCAGGCCCCTGACTAGACCAGGCTCCTGCCTCATGGCTGCACCTTCCCTTACACTAGGGCATTGCCTTCCAAGAAAGAGGATTGGGAAGGAGGGAACAAGGTAGGTTCTTCCCTAAAGCATTTGGAAAGGAGATTCTGTCTTCATTCAGTAGCTGTTTACTAACCGTAATCTGAGCTCTTTGTTTCAGATTTTCATTTAGATCCTTGCGTGTGTTTTCTGGATGCGTGTGCGTGTTGGTCAGCACTTTGGTGATAAATGCCCTGTATTGAGCACATCCATGTGCTCGGCACTGCATAGACATTAGGCCTAAATTATAGAATAACTCTGCAAGACAGGCATTATTTTACAGTTTTTGAAGTGAGCCGTATAAGATTCAGTGAGGGTAAAGCATTTTGATCACGTCAGACAGTTAAGTAGGGGTTGGATTTCCGCGCAGGCTACCTGACCTCAAAGCCCACACCCTTCCCGAACCACAGGGCAGTGTGCTGGTGTACTGATGCTTTGGGGGTCCTCACTGGGGGACATTTTACCAAACATCATCACTCTTAAACCATAACATTTAACTTTCTTGATTTAAAATATAAGAGGAAAAGTTAGAAATTACTCAACTGGCTCATTAATTTCTATACTAAGAAGACCCCACTGGAGGAGACTTTGGGAGAACCCCTGTGTCTGCTGGTTCTTATGTTTATTGGAGATTCTGTTGAGCTGTCTGCCTGGAACTCTTCATTCAGTTTTAACAAAGAACCTCCTAAAGTTTAGGAACTTTTTTCTCTCCCTTACCTGGAAGAGATAAAACATGAACCCAACGTTCTCTCCTGCCTGTCGGAAATAGGTTATTTTCCAAACAGATGGCTGTTTGCGTAGCTCTCACTCTGGAGAGGTCGTTTACCAGGCTCCTTGGTTACTAGACCTTCACTTTAGAAAGAATATACCAGACCCTCAGTTGGGGAGGAAAAGAAGAGGGTGATTCTTTGTTATCCTTTGCTATTCCTCCATGCTGCTTGTCTGATTAAGCAGCCTCCCCGGCTGTGATGTGTGTGCCCGGGTCAGAATGTTATACTCTGTGCCAGGCCAGTGTGGAGGAAAATGCACATTGTTTTCATCTCGGGTTCCCTGACGTGGGAATGGTACTGGAAACACGGTACTACCTGAAAACTAGATTATGACATAACCAGAAGACGCAAGACTGTGACCACAGACACTCCCACTCACATTCACCTTCACGGGGATGTGAAGGCCACTTTGATGTTCTCAGGGGAGTTAATGTCTCTTCAGTAAGAAAGGAAACAACAAGTGCCTGTTGGAGAAAAAGGCTATAAATATATAAAAGAACAAGTGAACAAAAGAAAGAGCTTAGGTGTAACTTCCTGGAGAATTTTTCTCCGTTCCTCAGTTTCGGACGTGTTCCTGTGAGTGTCTCAAATAGGCAGCATCTCCCTGATGAAGGATCTGAATTGGCCGGTCTTTTCAGAGCCTTTGAGGGGCCGTTGTGTTCTGTGCCCTCTTACCGGCTGTGTGTCTTCTGCCCAGGCCCGCGGCCCCTGAGAGCTTGTCCCCTCGCCTGTAAGATGACAGTGCGTTTCAGCACAGGTGAGAGCACCAGGTGAGACTGTGCACGCTAAAACACTCTGTACAACTTGAAGGGCTTTGCCGTTGTCAGTGCCGCCGAGAAGCAGACGTAAGAGGTGAAGAGAAACAAAGAGCAGTGCTAAACAGGCTGTTACATTCCTTCCCCCGTTGCCCACGAGGAATGAAATCACTGCTCGTGCCTCACAGAGACAGCCCGGAAACTGCTCATCAGAATTGTTCCTGCCATCTGCTTGAGGGGTCTGGGGAGCGAACCGGGTTCTCGTCCTTCTCACCCCAGCCTTCCCGGAGCCAGTCTTGCTGTGGGAATGTTACATCAGTATTTCTTTTCTAAGTGAAGGGGTCTAATAGAGAAAAACTCACTCTTACAGATGGGAGTGGCTACAAAGTAGGGTTTTTATTGTATGTTTTTTAATTCGGCCACACCACGCAGCAAGCAGGGTCTTAGTTCCCCGACCAGGGATCGAACCCAGGCCCTCGGCAGCAAATGCACCAAGTCCTATCCACTGGACCACCAGGGAATGCCCCATACGTAGAATTTAGAACGTAAGATTCATAGATCTGAACGCCCAAGATAACTGGCCTTTTAGACACAGTACAATTGTGGTTTGTGGTAGAATTCATCTGTCCTCCTAAGGAGTTTTTTAGATTAGAAGTGAATCAGGACCCCTTTATAAACTTTTCAACCTGTGTTCTTCAGACCAACCCCATTTCCCTTGATTCAGTTTCACAAATTGGTCATAAGAATAAAGAAGATATCAAGACAGTTAGAGGGAAAAGAGTGGCTTACTGGGAAGATATGAAGGAAAAAGGTAACAACTTCATGTGGGGAAAGGAGGGCAGGATAGAGTTTCCAAGATCCCAGAGAGAAGTGAGTTGTTACTTTGGGGATAAACCCATCTGCTTAGAAAGCATTTGGCCTAGAAGTGTTGGATAGGGTAGTGATGACACAGAGTGCAAAAGATTAAACTTGAGATGTTTCAAGGCCAAATCCAAAATCCTTCGACACCAAGCAAATAAATTCCATTCTTTTTAACTCTTGACGTTCTCTGCGGTCGTGCAGTCAGTTCCCCTGTCTCTGTTCTCTCCTTATTTCTGACCCTCCTCTCTCTCCCCTCGCCTGGCCCCCGGCCCCATCTCAATCCTCCCGATTATGGCATTTTGTAAAACTCAGCTAAGCACTGTACTCAGAGGCTCTGCCGTCCAGGTCTCTTGTGTACGGAGAGCTTCCTCTGCCGTGGCCGGAGTTTCAACTTGCGGCTTCCTCAGGGGGCGGCAGGAATGACGTGTCGTTAAACTTGGACATAAAAGGGCTGAAGGTGCTTTGACTGCTGTGTCTGTCTGGGCTTTGTTACTTAGGGACCCAGACGTGGAAAAGTCCCCGCTCTCCCACGTGGCGGAGCGTCTGAGAAGCCGGCCAAGGGGGTGGGTGCCAGGGGTGGTGGCTTTGTCCCTGAGCCCCCAGGGGGCCCCCCTGAATTCCCAGAGGCCGGCGGGCTTTCCTCTCCTCCTGCAAGTGGCAACCCGAATTCTGAGTGGAAAGTGCATCTTTGCCCTTGGCCGGTGTCCAGCATTCCTCGCTGAGCGAATAGGATTTGGAATGTCAGAGTCGGAGGGCGGGAGCGTGTGGGGCTCCGTGTTTATATGTGAAAGCAGCCTCCTCTGGCTTCCTGAGACTGCTTCCTTCTCCTAAACTCTTAGTACCTTATTTATGTGTTGTTCTTTGGTTTTTGTTTTTAAGTTGTTTAAGTTGCGTTTATCACGGCGGTTGGTCACAGGGACACTTCCAGACCCCGTTCAGCCCTGGAGCCCGGCTCCGGGGAGGCAGCATGGTGTCCAGAGGATTTGCGTGTCTTCCCTCCGGATGAAGAGACAGGAGCTGTTCGCAGGCTCGTCCTCCGGGGGATCTGAGGTCGTCTCCTCCGGGGCGTGACCTGCTGTCCCGGAACCTGGACCCAGGTTCTGTGGGGCACAGACCTCCGTGAGCGGCGCCCTTCGGGAAGACTGGGGCCGGGCTGGGTCGGCAGCAGAGCCCAGCCCAGCGCCTGTGCTGGAGCTGGATTGAGACACGCCTCGGCCCCCACGTGACTGTGGACTCATTGACTGGGTGGCTTCTACCCTTGATTCAGTTCAGCTCGAAGGCGCGATCTGGGGGTGCCCGACGGGCTCTGCCGCCGAGAGGCCATGTCCTCCCTGCACGGCCGAGGCAAGGACCTCGCTCGGAGCAGGACGCCTCAGTCGGACTCGCCCCCGGGCTCGCCCTCCCTGACGGCCAGGACGCTCCGAGTAAGCGGCCCTCCCTCCGTCTGCGGTCTGTTGGGGGCGGGCTGTGAGGCCGGGCCCCGGGGGTCGGTCAGGGCAGAGGGGATTCAGGGCGTGTGGAAGCAGCCAGGGAGACGGAGGCCCCACCAGGAGCTGTTCTGCAGGAGGTTCCTGTTCCTGATTCTTAACGGCCTCTTAGGTGAAAGTGGACTTGAATGCATGACACAGCTTCTGCCTTCCAGCTTTTCAGCGTCACTTGTGAAACGCCTGACAGGAAGAGTGTAGAGGCCTCCTTACCATGTCTTACGGGCTTTCTCTGATTTACGCGGCTGTGTTTAGTCAGTGCCTTTCCTGTGTTTTATGGGTCAATACGGTGTTTCAGGAGAAGCAGCTCCCAGTGGCTGTGGAACCACGTTCAGTGACCTCAGGCACGTGTAGGCTCTGTGTGTGCAGGTTCTGCACGTGCATTTGTGCAGGCGTGTACATGCGGGGGCGTCTTTGTGATCCTGTGTGTCTGTGAGTGATAAAGAGAGAACAGGGTGGGCAGGCGTTCTGGGCACTGGGGTCCTACTCCTCCGTGACCGTCAGGAACCTCTGCGCTTAAAAAGCCAAAGAAGTACCTCCCGGCTGTAGACAGCCGGCTCTGGGGGTGTTTGCAACGCCCCAGGCAGGTCCAGCCTGTCTATCTAGTGCGTGTTTCTGTGGACGTGGATTGCACGTGGATACAGGTGTCCCCCGTGGGAAACCGGCAGAAGCCCGCCGTGCTGCCGAGGGCCCTGCTGGGCGCGCGGGGTGAGGTGGCAGCCCCTCCGTAGTAAGCGAGAGCGTCTCTGCCGGGGAGCAGGTTGGTCACAGCTTCCTTATTTGGAGAGGAAGCCTGAAGAAGCCCTGGGCTCTTCTGAGTGGCTTGATACCATGTTCAGTGTCTGTCTCCCAGTGTAAATGACCACGGGGTCTCTCCCGTGTGTGTATCGCCGTCGTGGGTGTGGCAGCCTCTTTGCACGTGGCCTGGGCTGCTCTCACCGGGGGAGCGCACCCCCGCCGTGCACACAGCCGCCAAGCTGGGTCCCCAGGACGGAGCGGGCCCTGGTTCCCTTCCCCCTCGGCGGCACCGGGGGTGCCTCGTGGTGTGAGGAGCCCTTGTCAGCCTCGTTCAGCCCCGTAGCCCTGGCTCCTGGAGCAGGGATGCCCCCCTTTCCCTTCCTGGGTGAACCCGTGTCCTCTCTAGAGGGGCTGCTGCTTTCTTCTCGGCCCGGTCCTCATGCCACCGCTCCCCCTGCCCCCGACTTTTTAGACGGAGGCCGCAGTGGGAGAGAACTTGAGGATTTGGATTATAGGAACTGAAACTGGTGGCTTGCGTGACGGGCTGCTTCCCAGGTTCAGTGCCCGTGTCCGTGGGTTTCCGCCGTCACCTCAGCTCCGTCTGTAGCTCCCGGAGTCCAGACAGCCTGGGCCTGTGCTGCAGAGACCGTTCACACTCCACTGTAGTGTTGGAGAGAGTGGCAGACACACGGGCTAATTCAGGGGCTGCTGACCCTCGGAATGGGTTACAGAACCAAGATGTACCTCCTAGGAGTCCAGTCTCGTCTCGTCTCATCTCGTGTGCTGGCGGGTTCGCGTGCTCTCTGAGAGCTGGTCTGGGCGTCGGGTGGTGGTGGTGTCTTACCTGCCTCCTGATGCTGCTTCAGGACAGATGCGGGGTTATACCTGCACTGTGTGATACAGATGTCACTGCAGGGCAGGCTGGGGCACACTTCTGAGCATCTAATGCCAATGAAAACACAAGCATTCTATCCAAAATACCTAACACATTCCAGGCCTGAGACTTTCACCGCCTCGAGTAATCCTCAGGCACCTACAAGGCGGGTGTTGCCGTCCCCGTGTCACAGGTGAGGACACGGAGGGACGCAGAGGAGAGGCTCCTCCCGTGGCGTCCTCACCAGCGAGGGCAGAATCCGGTCCCACACTCCTCGCCAGCAGCACCGGAGCTCACATCAAACATATTTGAAGGTTAAGGACACGCCAGGGTCAAAGCGGACAGTTAAGAGCTTGGGCAGCTCTGGACGTGGTGGGGATGCAGGAAGCTGAAATGGGAGGGCTGTGTCTGCAGACAGGGAGCCACACCACAGGGGCCTGGGAGCCCCCTTAGGGGCAGAAGCGCCTGGGCCTCTCGCAGCACACGTGCTGGGGTGCGTCTGCTGGGAACAGCTCTCTCCGTCCTCACGGAACCTGGGGGACCCCTGCTCGCGCCGGTCCTGTCAGAGGCCACGCGCGGCTGAGGAGCTGTAGCTGCCGGAGCCGGCTCTGTAATTCTCAGGGTCAAAGCACACAACAAGAGAAGTAGTGTTGTCAAAAGGGCTAAGCAGTAAATGCTTCCATGTAAGGAAAGCGTCCTCGAAGGGAATTTTAAAATAATGGCTGCTGGACACCTTGCTGTTAGATGTTCAGGAAGCAGAAAGGGCAGCCTGTAAACTGCAGCTCATACGGGTTATTTCTAACTTGAGAAAAGAAGCGGTAGGATGATTTTTCAGTAATTGGAAAACCGAAACTGTCTTCTCATGCCTTTAAACTCCCAGCAGCATCTGATACTTTTAATATTATGTAATTCAGTGTTTCTGTACTTGGTAAAACTATGACCGTTTTTAAATAATGTGATAACCTAATGTTTGCCTAGAGATTGTGCAACTAATATCCTCCCTAATGAAATAATCACTTACATGAGAAGACAGTACGTGTCCTCACCAGCCAAGGATTTTGTTTACTTTCTCTAGTTTCTAGTTTAAAAATAACAAACATTTGTCATTCTCTGAACACGAGATTATACTATTCAACATCGTTTTTAAATCCACCCCTCCCTCCGTAAGGAGGATGTCCACCACCCACCTCTCATAACCCACTAAAGCTGCTCTGGTCTCTGCTGACCCTGAGAGTGAAATACTTTTTTTAAACAATTCTTTTGACTTTCACACTAGGTTCACACTAGTCCAATGTCTCTTTATCTCTAAAAATTGGGGGGCGGGGGGGAGGGGGGTGCTCCCTGAGCGACAAACCTGCTCGCCTCTGATTTCTCAGGGGAAGCGGAACAGCTTGCGGTCACCCTCGTTACTGATGGGCGCCATGCCAGTACTTATTGGTGCAGCGTTGAAGGCTCAGCCTCTCCTCACACCGTGAGCCACTCCACGAGGTGCCAAGCTCACACGTCTGTATAAAAGCTTCCTTTTGATGTAATTTTCCAACATAAAAAAAATAATAATGCTGCACTACAAACATATTAGACACCTCTAGCTCCTTCTTGCTTCTTAATCACTGTGAATATTATTGGGTCTCAAGTTTATAAATTCTGTTAACTTAAAAACTAGTCAATTTAGATGGTTTAGCATCTTAAAATCATCTTGAAAGCAAGAGCCAGGTAATTACTGGTCAGTCTTCTCAAATTATTATTTGCTAATTTAACAAAACATTCTTCAATACAGGGCATATCGAAAAGATAACAGACTACTTGAGAGTGTCCAACTTGTAGTGCTTAGTTGATGTTTGTTGTACTGAATAGTTTTGAAGTAAGTGGGACATCAGCTGAACCCTGGGAATCTTTTAAATAGACAGATTTTCTTTGAATTGGTTGGTGTTTATGATAACAGGATTTGGCCTGCATCTATAAACCAAGATCAGTAGCATTTTTCCCATGTAACCTGGATTGTTATTCCTTTAGGACTTACATCTCAAGAGAAAATACACAGAGTTTACATAATATTTTTCACCCCAGCTGTTAATGTAAATAAAGGGGAAATTTTACCAGCTTGTTTTGCTTTATAACCAGCTCTACAAACTAATGAGGGTACATTTGGTAGAAAGTCAGGGGACAGGATCGCTGCTCTCGAGAGCTCACCCACGGGTGCTCCTCCCTTCCAGGCGCTGGCGTGGAGTCCGTGTCTTTGCCTCCTTTGTGCTCTCCTGTGGCCAACACCCAACAGCTTTTAGGCTGTTCCTTTATCCTTTGTTCCTCTCCTCCTGCTCTCGTGCTTCCAATCTGGAATCCATGTTTTATTCCTTTATAATCCGTTGTCAGGGGACGAGAAGCATTTGTCTGGGTGAATAATACTAACTAAGGGTGCAAGCTGTTAACCATTTTTTTTTTCTCTCTAATTAAAACCACTAGTGTATTGGGTTGGGTTGGGTTGGGTTTTTTAAATTCCACTCAAGAAAAGTCAGTAAGCAGTAACTCTTTCTCAGGGAATCTTCCTAAGCAATGTAGTGGAACCTGTAGGAGTGAAAGCAGTTCCCCACCGGGAACGGTTCCATGAATCCTAGGTGGACGCTGGGCTGGGTCAGCCACGGAGGAGAGGCTCGTTCACCAGAGACTGGTTCCATGGCAGATGAACACCAAGGCCACCTACCCTGTTCTGAATCCTCCCACAATTAACGTTCCATGAGCGTCTGCTACGTAAGTAGGCCTGTACTAGATCTGGAATCGAGAGATGAAAGACACAGTCCCTGCCCTCAGGGAGCCAGCAGTCTAGCTGGGGAGATGAGAAGGGAACTCCAGGATTATAACAAGGGGAAGTGAATCTTCTAATAAAGGTATTGGGCCCAGGTGCTTTGTTTTAGGAGGCCGGTCAACGGGAGATGCATAAGGCTGTTGAACGGACAGTGAAAGCAAGCAGTGCATGACCAAGGTGGAAAAAAGACGAGAGGAAGTAGAGTACTACTCTGAGAGCTGCAGATCGGTGTGGCTGGGACAGGAGGTATAATTCGGAGGGTGAAGGAGGGGTGTGATCAGAAGTTCAGCTGGAGACGCACAGGGGACGGTTCGTGTTGGGCTTGGCATGTCGTTCCGAGGGCTGGGAGAGCTGGCCTGTGGGTGAAGGACTGAAAAGTTGGGGTCAAGTTGCTGTGATCAGAGCTGTTTGCTTGTTAGAGAAATCGCTCCGGCAGCTGAAGGCTGGACTGTCGGCGGGCCTGGGGGTAAGGTCGGTCCTCTGGTGAGAAGTGAGGGCCTGGACGGAGGCGCTGTCCGGTGGTTGGAGGACCTTCCAGCTGTTTCGAAGTGGACTGGGGCGGGGTGAGCCCATGAGCGGGCAGGGGCCAGGGCGACTCTCAGGCCTTTGGTTTGGGCCACTCGGTAGAAACCGGCAGGACACGGCTCAACGGGCAGGGCAGGAAGCAGAGGGTGCCGAGTGCAGAGGCGCCTCATGCTGGGATGTGCTGAGTTAGAGGGACTTCGGGAGGTTCGGTACTGACACCAGAAAGTAGTTGGTCCGAAGCTTGGAAGAAAATAATGGGCTGAAAATACTGATATTTATGATTAAAACCAAGGAGCAGATGTCACGTACGGACCGAGCTGGGAATAAAGCCTTGGGGAGTAACAGCAAGAGCTTAGAAGGCTCTTCCCGCGCGTGGCCTTTTCCTCTCCAGTCACCACGGGGTCACATGAGGGACGACAGGAGGCCTTGAGTCTTGTCTGTCTGTCTCCAGGTATTGTGGTCAACTTGATGTTCCAGTGATGAGCTGCAGCCCCAGAGAATCCAGAGATGGAGGGTCAGTTGGGTCAAGAGGTTGGGGTCCTCGTTTTCAGTACAGCCAGCGGGGCCACCGGGGAGAGCGTTTCCCACTTGAGCAGTTCCCAGATTATGCAGCATCGCTTCTCCCTCTTCCTCAGCCTCGTAATATGTGGGGGAGCTGGTGGTTAGAATCAGGAGCTGGAGGGAGCGGCTCGGGCTGGCTTCCAGCTGCCTTCTGCTGCTTTCGTTTCTGGTCCTGACTGTGTGTCACTCAGGGGGTGGCAGCTGTCCACACCTGGGGTTAGGCCTCATCCCAGCCCAAAGCCCAGCCTCCTCCTTGGGCGACAGTACAGGAGTCCTGCCGGTGAGCTGACGGGGTAAAGACATGGAAGCGTGTCTAGACTTTGACCTCCGCCTGCTTCCTTGTGAAAGCAGCGTCTTTGTGTCAGAGCGTCACAGCTCCTGTGGACTTCCAGAATCGACCTCCCGTGGTTGGTTATCTGGGAGAGAGTATAACTATGTGGACAGTAGAATAATACCCTTAAATGCCTGTGGGTTAGAAAGGGTAAGTAGGAACTAGCCTGGATAATCAAAATCTACAGACAGTCAAAACCCTTGACTTGAGTGGAAGAGTTGGCTTGAGCTGATTTCTCTGGCAGCCGGCAGGCCCCAGCAGAGAGGAGTGGGCAGTGGGAACTGGTATTTATAGAGCATCACCTGTGCTAGGTGCCGTGGCAGGCACGCGACTCTCACTTCATCCTGCTGATAACCTTACGCGCCGGGTACCATTCCCCCGACTTTACCCATGAGGACGCTGAGGCAGAGGGAAGTTAGTAGTTGTCTGAGCCCATGTACCAGCAGATGCTGGAGCCGGCAGCGCCAAGCTGTGTAGCGGTCCAGGGAACCACTGCGTCTCCGTGAAATAGCTCCTGAGTTATTGCTAATATCCCTGACCATTCAATCTGTTTTGAAAAGAGAGATGGCGATAATAAACCTATTGTAAAGAAGGAGAAAGTTCACAGAATAATTTAGAAAGAGACAAATCAATTTAGATAAAGTCAGAATTTTGCAACATTTAAAAGTAGGTATAGTTTTGGTACTTGTAAGTATCTACATTAGAACTGTTGCTAAGGAGAAAAGATCTGCTCTACCCTTGAAGGTTGTCACCTAAAATCATTCTTAGCGAGTGTATTAGTAAATAGTTCTCTAAAGCCATTTTTATAAGTACTCAAAAACAGATCCATTAGGTAAGGTCATTTATCTTATCTTTTTATGCTATTAATTTACTTATAAAATAATTTTTAAGCAGATGGTACAAAGGTATGCTTCAATTCAGGACCTGTTACATTATAACAAGTTCTGAATTAGAAGAGCCTGAATTTCTGAGGTTTCTCTTATCCAAGGGATCTTTCACCTGCCAAAAATCAAGCACCCTGCACACGTGTCTCCTGTCCCTAAGGCCTGTACTGTAAAGCACCAGTTTTGCTCTGGGAGTACAGTTTAGCCCCCAAATCCAAAGAACCTTGTGCGTCTGAAGACTCAAGGTCCATAGGGGGTATAAAAGGTCAAATTTAGTGGCCGAATCAAAGAAAGCTTCAGTTCTTTACCTTTCAGAGCTGCCAGTAGCACTTGGGCTACTGACGAGGTCCCAGCTAATGCCCGATTTCTCACAGGACAGGTCATGCAGAACAGTGTCATTCTTCACGACCACCCTGTTTCTGACTCCAGGCTGATGCTTTTCATAGGGTCGTCCTTCCACGAAGCCTTACCAGAAACCTGCAGACAGCGTCGGTCTTTCTTTTCTGGCAACCCTTTTTATCTGCTGTGTGTACCAGACAGCCTAGTGTCTGACTGCACTCAGGTGATGACTGTCACTGTTGTGTGGATGTGCTCAACTTTCCCCCACCAGAGAGGGGATCTGAGCCCAGAGGACACTGTCTGAGGCCCCCTCCCTCACAGGGAAGGGATGCACTGCCAACCCTGGTCTGGTCTCTACTCCTGGCCTGTGCGGCCCCCTGGAGGGGGTTGGCCGTGCACTGTGAAATCCTGTTTCTGTAGTGAGGGCTAATAGCCACAGGTGTTCTCGAGGCTCTTCAGATCCCCACTTGTTGCAGTTTGCTAGTGTGTCGACAGCTCTAAAATATGTGAGTTAATATTTTGGTTTCTGTGGGAACAGAGAGAGAAAGCTAAGAACAAAGGAAGTCCCTAACCTTTTGTGGAACTTACTTAGCAGAAAAAGTTTTTCCTTACGCTACTTAGGTCCCGAGTATCTGTTTCCTCTTAAGAGGTGAGGTCTGGAGAGCCTCACTAACCCCTTGGCAAGGGTTTTGATTCACAACCTAGTCTGAATAAAATTAAAATAACTGCTACCCAAATAGACTGCTGGACAGTGATACTTCCCAGGTGACAAATCCACCTCTTCCCAGGCTGTGGGCCTGGAAAGCTTGATGCTGAGGAGGCATGACGATGGCCCTAACGGGGTGGCGGGACCCACTACCCTGCAGAGCCTCACAACCCCGGGGGCCACGCTCAGGCCGCACTTGGAATTGTCTGCGCGATGTCAGGGGCTACTGCAACTTCGTGCACCGTGCACGCCAGTGCAGACCTGAGACTAAGTGAAGTTGTGTGTTCAATGTGAGTGACGTGACCCCTGGCTAGAGCCACACGCGTTAGAGCAGCTCGTCGTCCTTGGTCACCGTCACCTGGCGTGTGAAAGCTGCCTGGAGAAGACGCCGCAGTCTGCAAGTGTGCTTACGGATCATAGGGCTTTACAGATGGCCTTTAAACACGAAGGGCTTGCCTTGGGTATTTCAGGGAAACTTTAGTACGTTCCGATATTTCCTTCTACAGTAAGTACATTGTACTTATTCAGAAGCTGGGAATATCCATAAAGAACAGGTACAGACCTGCATAGAAAATAAGAGCTGTAGAATTCCAGTAATGTTTGGGCAGCATGGTCTATAGATATAGCAGAAGATGGGTCTCTTTCTACCATTTGAAATACAATGAGATGGACCAGAATATGTGCAGTAGCGTTCAATCATCTCCTTTCTACGTGCAGTATTAAATTGGTAGGGTCGTTACAATCTGGCAGTGAGGTTCTTCAGAAATATTTACAGTGGAAACGAGATTATAAGTACTGTGTTTCTTGACTTTCCTGTTTTGTTTTTTTTTCCCCGTATGTATTAAGTACTTGGTAAAGACAAATCGAGGAGTAAAGGAGGATGAAGGTAGCTGTAACTTACTACTCTTAATGCTGTTAGAACCTGGCTTGGAGGTGTCCCCTGGCACACACGGCTGCTCGGTGGAGGCAGTTGCCCAGCACCAGGCGTGCTTTCCGCGTTGGTCTGATTCAGAATGTCTGTAATCACCCAACTGCAGCTGACTGGCCGTGTACTGTGGATGTTTCTTCCTCTGAGGATGTTACAGGTAAACGAGACCATGTCTTTTTAAAGCGGGCCTTTCTAAACTGGCTCGTTTCAATGCCCCGGCCTGGGCTCCAGGGCCCGTGTATGTGATGAGGTGGCCCTCCCTCGGCCTGTTACGGGCGTCACCGACCTTATGAGACGTGGGCCTGATCCAGTCACCAGCCCTGCACGCAGAGAGCTTTCTTGGCTGATGGCAGAGGAGTGTGGAAAGGAGCCCCCGTGTCACTGCGTGAAGTGGGGAAGGACACGGGGGCCTCCAGGAGCAGCGGCAGCCCCGGCGGCCACAGGCAGCGGTTCTCCCCCGGGCCTCCAGGTGAGAGCCCAGCCAGCAGACCCCCGGTTCTGCCCATGAGAACCTGACCAGGGCGCGGCCAAGCCGATGGTAGGGCAGCAGCAAGAGAAAATGAGTATAGTTGGACGTCTGGTGATATTAAGGGAATACTCATTTTTTAGATACAGGGAAGAGCACCTAACGCAGGCCTCAGCATCACTGTGCCCTACTGTCACACCTCTGCGTAAATCGTGAAAGCTTTTATCCCCCGCCCCCGCCCCCACGTGTATCTCCACATTATTCAGGATCCCCAGATATATTACTGGAACGGTAAGACTCAGAAAGATCCTTTTCAGAGCTGGAGCCCACTAGGCTGCCCTTCCAAGTTTCCCGAGAGCCCCGATCCTTTGCGTTATGAGCGTGCTCTTCCCTGCAGGCAGAAGGCTTAGGAAGCCTGAGTGCGTCTGAGACGAGTATAGGGAAGGATTCTCAAACTCCAAACGTCGTAGAACGATTGTCCCCAGAGCTCAGGTAGCATCCAGGTCTGGGCCAGGTCTGCGGCGGGTCCTCACTGCAGCCACACCCACGCTCCTTAGAGCTTGGGCCTCTCCCAGGAACACGGAAGTGAAGTAGGAGGTTTACCCGGAGGCTTTCCCATCGCTGCAGCGTCAGGCCCATTTTGGTCTTGGTG
The DNA here is from genome assembly GCF_003676395.1 of Aethalodelphis obliquidens. Classification (NCBI taxonomy): domain Eukaryota; kingdom Metazoa; phylum Chordata; class Mammalia; order Artiodactyla; family Delphinidae; genus Aethalodelphis; species Aethalodelphis obliquidens. The sequence goes on from NW_020838041.1 coordinate 3,430,568, forward strand.
TGGCCACGTGACGTGGTTCGTTCCTTTCCCTTGGGCCCAGCTTCCAGAGCTAAGATTTTATTTTAAACTTGGTCAGAAGAGTTTGGTTTTAATTATCTGCCTTCCTGAACTCCCGATAACTTCACGTTAAAAGCTTTCGTGGGGGGTTTCCTAGCCAGTCTCTGGTGTTCGGAGAAGTCTCCACATTTCACAAATCAAAGCCAGCCCTGTTCCGTCCCTTCCCAGGGTTTCCATCTGAATTCATGGTGCTCTTCGCTCTGTTCTTTTATTAGAAACAGGCCCCAACCCATGAGATTGTTATGGGAGAATTCAGGAGGTATGAGAGGAAGGAGCCTGCTTCTTGGTTTTGGAGCATTTTTTAAATTATGGTGCGTCTGGCTCGTCTTTCTTTTTACTTTCTGTTTTCTGTGTTCGCTTTGGTTTCTAAAGTCTCTGCTGCTGCAGGCCCCATTCACAATGTCTGTGGCCCCCAGTTGGGCCATAAAAGCTGTGAAAGTAATTCCTTCTCTGAGCCGTTTGCCTCTAGCTCAGACACACCAGAGAGCCCGGCCTCAGTGGCCATCAGGCGTTTGTTTTCAGTGGCGGCAGAGCAGCAGTCTCCAAGCAGAAGGTCCTCCTGAGACGTCCTGACTAGAGCACGTGCCACGGGACGTTGGTCTTAACCTGTAGGCTGCGTAGAAGGCTCGGGCCTCTCCTAAAATAAACGGCGTCACCATGGGCAGATGCGCCGTTCAGACCCGGCTCGAGAGTGGAGTGAGAGTCGCTGCCCCACGTCCACGGGGGGAGCTTGCAGGGAGAGATGGGCCTTTCCCAGAACACAGGCGAGGGGAACCCCCGCTCCTGGCCTCCAAAGGGCGCAGATTGGCTGGGGCCCCAGGCCCTGTGTTCTGGGGCTTCTCCTCAGTCGCTGCCCATGGGGCCGACTCTCAGGCTCCGCTCTGGAGGGTCTTCGATGTCCTTCCCCAGCCTCTGACGCTGTCCTTTACTGCCCCCCCGCCCCGGCGAGACCACGTAGGCAAGCCCGCACTGCCCCGCCCCCTGCTCTCCAGACCCACTCCGTGCTTTCCCTGCAGGGACGGAGTCAGCTCTTCAGACTGAGACACAGTGTCCGGGTGACGGTGAACTGTGCTCAGTTTGAGTGACAGGAGGAGGAAGAGGGAAAATGGAAGTTAAGTCTCCACCAGTTCAGCCACTCTGCTCCTTTTACCCAAGAAACCCAAACTTTCTCTCCCTAAATCTAACCACTGTTTGTCCGTCAAACACCAGATTATCTAGGATATCAAGAAACCAAGCAAACCAGTAGTTTCTGGAAGTATGATCTAAATACCAAAGCCATTTTATCAGAAGCTGGGGATTGAGTCCCAGGTCCCGTACACTTTTAACCCACTTGCCCTCTGGCCTCCAAGAACTGTCTTCTCAGGCTAATTTCTGTTACGATGAGAACACCATCTCCTCCAGAAATCCCAGGTGTCTTCCTTCTTTGAAATGGTACTGTTTGCTTCATGGCAAACAGTGCTACCTCTACAACCTACAACCGTGCTACCTCTATGGCCCCAAATCCTGTTTTCTGAGACTCTTACTCTTCTCTAAGGAGTTAGGTCACCTTCTCGGGACGTGGCTAAGGCGAGTCCTTGAAGGCAATGATAAAAAGCCCGAGGGTTCCAGAGGGCTCCAGGATTTGGGGGGGTGGCGCGGAGGGGGAGTACTAGAAGGATGGAGGGCGGGCTTGGAGGGACCCCTGTTTCCTCTGACACCTGGATCCGGTGACAGTCTACTCGTCACAACACCTGATGAAAGTTCATCCCAAAGAACTTGATAACACGCATCTTACATGCCTGAAGAGTACAACAAACAGCAGACTGTCCTGTTTGCTTTCAGTTACCCCTGGCAGGTAGAGATAGGAGTGCCGCTCTTGGGCAGCCCCCGTAGGACGCACGGCCCTCCAGGCTGGCCTCTGGGGAGGGCTTGCCTGGGGCTGCCAGGACCCCGTGGGCTTTTTCTGATTGCTGCGTGGCAGTGCTAACCTATTTTCTGTGTCTTTAAGTTTTTGCCTGTTTGTATCTTGCATCAGCCTCCTCAGTAGAGGCCACTCAGTGTCACTGCATGCGATGCTGCCCTGTGAGAACTTCCGCTGGTGCGATGATGGCATCAGCAGCTCCGCAGTACTTCCAGGCCATCCTGAGTGGGAAAGGTTAGTTACCCGGTGCTCTGATAGGAGTCGGTCAGTGGAGATGAGTAGTACGCTTTGATACTACAGAATGGCTCAGACTGAGGCCTGGGAGAAGCCAGATTTCCCTGCCTTAATGAAAGGAAGATCTCTTCACTTAGAGAGGCCGCTGCCAGCGTCGGCACGGCAGACTGAAAGCTGGACATGTAGTAAAATCTCCTCCCACGAATCACATTCTTACAGAGAGGATGTTACCGCACCCTCAAGTGAGATCCCACAGTTGGGCACCACCGAGTTGGTAAACAGACACGTCTGTCGGTCACGTCGCCAGGCCCCCGTCTGCGCCCTGGGCACAGGTGTGCTTGGGTTTCTGTGGGAGAAGACGACCAAGGCGTGGGGCAAGCTGGCGAGGTTGTAAAGGGGTCGTTCTCCGTGCCTGGGGAGGGCGTGGGAGGCTCCCAGAGGCTCTCCCATGGGGGCGATGGAGCGTGAGAAAGGCCATTCTGCCCAGAAGCCGCGGGAGAGTGGACGGGAGCCTGGGAGCTCAGTCCCCACCCCTGCCCCACCCCGGTCTCCCAGGTCCTGAGTTAACTTGCTGCTCGAACCAGCAGCAGCCAGTGTGGTGCGTTTACAGCTGCGAAGTGAGGCGGAGCTGGCAGGGCGTTGAGGAGTCGCTGGTCTAGGTGTCAGAACAGAGACTGGTTCCCAGGCCCAGCCGATGCTGAGGCCGGCAGGCCCCTTCCCGAAGGCTGAGCTGTCGGCTGGGTGTTTGGTGAGCAGTGCAGGCCCTGAGGGCGTCACTGGGAGTGAGGCGGTGGCCAAGCCGCAGGGAGGGGGGTGCGGGGAGACCTTGGATGTGTGTGTGTGCGCGTTTCCCGAGCATCATCTCGTCCATTTCTGCCGGGAAGGGGCCCCGGACTCCGCACTGTCCTCTGTTGCCCCTCCTCCCCGTCTGCCCCGCGCTGCTCAGACGGGCCCATCGGCACTGCTCTCACACAGCTTCCCTGCTGCCCCTCCTCGGGGCCTCCCCTACGGGCCCTGCTCTCCGCGGTCCTTCAGTTCAGTAGGGCCCCTGGCGTCGCCTGGGATGGAGTTTGGCCTCAGTTACTCACGGGTCTGGGGCGTGTCCCATTGGGCAGTCCCCCTGGGCTGTGAATGCCCCCCGCGCCCCCCGGGCACCACCAAGGCCAGCTCTCAGCACAGAGCTGCATGGCCACCGGGGGAAACCTCAGCACCACTGAGCACACTGGAAGCGTTTTTATATATTAAGTAATTCTTGAGACGTGGCTAAAATTTAGTTTCTTTTTTGACAAAAGTCTTCAAGTCGGAGAAAAACAACCCTTAGTTAATGTTGGTAAAAGCAGTGATTGATGGGATATTATAAATGTGAGACAGGAGAATTCCTGAATCCCAGACTCACACGTTTTAGGGTGCCCGATTCCAGTGTAGGAGAACGTTACAGACACAGCGCACGGTCTCTCACCGATTCCTCCGCCTCAGATGGGACACGTCTTCACATTAAAAAGCCCATGGTTAGTGGTGCTTAACCTGGGCTGCATGATGGGTCACCTGGGGGACTTTTTACAATTCATGGAAGAAGGCCCAGCTCTAGGCCTCTGGAGAGAGAACCTCCCGGACTGAGGTTAGGCTGAGGACGTTTTGGAAAAGCCCACGAGAGGATTGATGAATGGAAGCCCCGGGTTCAAGACAGAAGTCCACGGGGAAAAGCCACCTTGCAGCGAGGTCACCTGGTTGGTCCCTCCAGCCAGCAGTGCTGGCGCTCTGCCCCCCTGGGCAGCTTCAGGGTGCGGTATGTGGGGCCCTCACGCGGTGTGACCTTCAACAGAGCAGTGTCCCCAGGCGACGGCCAGAGGAGCAGGGGTTCGCTGCTCCTGTTAGGTCATCGGGCCTGGTTTCTCGTCTTCCTTCTTTTGTCTGCCCTTGAGGATTTTGTTATTCTTTAACACCTCAAAGGAGGAAAAAAAAAATACATTTAAATCAACTGAGGTTTTTTTTGGCCTCAGTTCTTTTTATAAAAAAGTGGAGATAGGGTAAAGGTCATCTGTGATTAAAAATAAATGTAAAACAGGCATAATCATTGTTGTTTGCAGCGACCATAGGTAACCGAGCTCAGAGGTCAAATCTGTAAACTCCTTTCTTCTGAGATCTCAGTACTTTGTTACTCTTTTCGTTTTTTTACCACCATCCTAGGGATGGGTGTGGGCCTTTCCCCCGCTCTCCTCTCCCTTCACTAGGGACCTGGGAGGAAGTGGGGACCGTCCTGGACCTTCACAGCCATGGATACCGTGTTCACACGGGCAGGGCCGAGGGTGTGAGTGGAGGGAGGTGGGTAGAACGGACGCTGAGATCCAGAGAGGCAGCCTGTCACGCAGGCCCAGGCAGTCCTGGGACACAGGACGGCTTGGTAGGTGGCAGGGCGGGTGATCATTTCACACGTTGCTGGACTCTAGTTTAATGAGATGTGCTCCCAAAGCCTCAAGTCTCGCAAGTTGTGGGCACAGGCGTGGGCGCTTAGCCGAGGAGCCTTTTCTCACACTGTGAGGCTGCACCCCTGTCTTCAGCCGTGAAGCTGAGACGTCTGATTCGAAGAGTACATTTGTAAACGGAAATAATAAATGTCAGTCCCTTGCTAATGCTGATTTTTCTGTTTGTCTCGTTTCTCCAGCATGAACGACTTTCTAGGTAAGACCCTGCCTGCCTCACACTCGTGAGTAGACGCATGTGTGGTTGCACGTGGTTTTGCCTAGTGTAACAGCCTCTCTCCATCCTCCTGTCTCATTTCCACGGCCCCACAGTCACAAGCAGCTCCCTTCGGCCCCCACACGGGCCCCTCTGTCCAGTCACGCTGCATCCCACCTCCATGTTGGTTCCCCGAGCACCGTGCCCGCTCCCCCCAGCCAGGGCTAGGGAGACATTAGTGTCCTCACCTTCGTGTAGCGTACAGATGACTGGACAGGCCGTCTCAGGGGCGGGATGGAAGTACAGAAGGGCACTCAGGGCAGAGGAGAGGCCAGCCCGACTGGCTGGTTCAGGGAACCTGACACTGTTCCCTGTACCCACATGGGGCCCAGGAATAGTTTATCCAGTGAACCAAAGACCTGTTTTGCAGTTGCTGAAAAGTCAAGCATATCAGAGTTTGGGGAATGATCCTCTGTAATTTTTCACCTAGTACCTAAGGGTACAAAATTGATCTTCCTGGAGAATAAAATAAAATAATAGAGACTGGGACTTCCGTGGTGGCGCAGTGGTTAAGAATCTGCCTGCCAATGCAGGGGACACAGGTTCAAGCCCTGGTCTGGGAAGATCCCACATGCTGCGGAGCAACTAAGCCCCTGTGCCACAACTACTGAGCCTGCGCTCTAGAGCCCACGCGCCGCAGCTACTGAGCCTGCGCTCTAGAGCCTGTGAGCCACAACTGCTGAGCCTGCGCGCCTAGACCCCACGCTCCACAACAAGAGAAGCCACTGCAATGAGAAGCCTATGCGCTGCAGCGAAGAGTAGCCTCTGCTTGCTGCAACTAGAGAAAAGCTCGCGTTATTTTATTATTATAAAATAATAGAGAATGTGGAGCCAGAGTTTGAATCTCCCATTTTTCACTGTTCCTCTGATGACGAAATTAAGAGGAGATTGGGAAGATGTAGTTACAGGATACCATAGGGCAAATGAGTTTCATAATTTGTTTAATAATTGAGCTGGTTCTACCTTATTAATATATTTTAAAATTTACAAACTTGCGTGTATTCTTCCTTTGCTTGCCCTCTCACCAAGCACCAGCTTAGGATAAATATAATTTCCAACTAACCCAGCAGAAAATTCGCTTTGCAGAATTGGTGGAGAGTGGTGTTTTGTTTGCTACAGTTAATTTCTTGTGAACTCTCTTACATTATAATGACCATTTGTGAAAATAAATTTTCCTGCAGACTTCAAAATATGCTATAAAACTGTAGCAGTTAAAACAGTGAGATTCTAGAACACAGTCGACAGCCCCCAAAAGTCACGTATGACTTTCCAACTCAGTGGAGAAAGAATCATTCTAATTACGTAAAAAATTACGTAAAATCTCTGCTATTAAAAGAGACAAAAAGGAAAGTGGGGAAAAACATTTTTTGCAACCTATGTTAGATAGTTTTAAAAGCCCCAGTGTATGTAGGATGCTCCCGCAATATAATGAGGCAAAGATTAACAAAGGCTATGAATAGGCCCTTCAGAAACTAAGATAAATAATCAAAGATATTGAACCTCCATAATGATTTTAAAGCATTAAAATTAACAACAATAAGATATTTCTCCTATTGGATTGAAAAGTTTTAAACCTCTCTAGAGGGCAGTATGGTAACATATATATCTGCATTTAAAATATTATTTATCTCTTAACCAAACAGTTCCACTGCTAAGATTTTATCCTAAGAAAATAACAAATACAGTAAGATTTACAGACAAGTCTTATTGTAGCATTATTTACAGTAGCTAAGAAATTTCAAACAATATGTGTCTATCAATAGAGGATTAAACTGTCATACAGCCATACGGTGGAAGCCTACGCAGTCATTTTTTTTTAATGAGGCAAATGTGTTTTTACTTACATGGTGAGATGCCTGCAGTCGTGAGTGCGTAGGTGTAGGGGAGAGACCACAGAAGGTATTCTCTGGTTTTATTTACAGAAATATTTATTTTGACATCCCTGTTTAACATCCTGCAAGGATATGAACTGAACTGTTGGTAGAGATTGTTCCTTGGGCAGGACCGTGGGGTGACTTTCACTTTCTATTTTAGACACTTTAGTTCCAATGCTTAAACTGTTCAACATGCATGTATTGCTTTTGCAATCAGGAAAGTCAATAAAGAGATTTCTATTTACAAAAGATTTTTTAACTATGAGAAGGAAAAGAATGCAGTAGAAAATGTTGTAGGACTGAGCACCTCTGTGAGGAAAAGACAGCCCTTGGTGTCATCAGCAGCTTTGCCCCCACCCCTGCTCAGCCTCTTCTGGTACCTAGTCCACCCCCACCCCCACCCCCGCGTGGCCCCTGCAGGACAGGAACGCGGGCGGAAGCTCCACAGCTGGGGCTCTTCACACCGCCTGGTTCAGGGGTAGAGCCCTGGAGGGCTGGTTTGCACGTGGCCCTTCCGTGGGCCGCCTTTTAGCTTGGAAAGAGCAGAGTGCCAGAAAACTAGGAGCCAGTGTGAAGGACCAGGGTGCCAGTCATCCGTCCACTTAAGCAGGAGGTCAGCTGAGAGGCCCTTGACTCATGGACCAGTCAGTACTGGGACGAAGCCACCGTCCGCCCCGAAAGTGCAGTCGCTACGAGACATGAAGTCCTGTCACAGGTGTGGCGTCCAGAGGAGAGGGTGCAACGCGAGCTGTCCCGGCACCGGGTGGCGCCCCCGACACCTCTGGGGGTCCAGCCGGCCTGCTGAGCCCAGGTTGCCACCCTCACCCACCCCTGCTTGCAGCTCCAGGCCCGTGTGTTTCTGGCTCATTGGCACTTCATTGGAACCATTTTCTAAGAGCCACTGAGATCCCAGAAACTTCTGCGTTTAAAAGCATGCTCTTGAGGGAAGCTGTTTGGCCCTAAGCTAATTTGAGAAGCTCTGCGCTTGCCGTCGGCACACAGCCACACCACCGACCTCCCGAGTCAGCTCCATGCTGGATGGGTGCTGGCCTCCTCCCCCGAGCAGTGCCCTCGGCAGGCGGGGAGGCCCGGGCCTGTTCTGGCCAGAGCGCTCAAGCACATCTTAGGAAAGGCGCCCACCGCCCTTAAGCATCACCTCCCTCCACCTTTTCGTTCTCGGAAGCCACTTGTACCTTTACTGTGTCTCCCACAGGTTGGAATTGGGAGGCAGTGACGCCAGCAGCGAGCGGGCCTCGGCCAGAGCCCGCCGGGAGGCCCGCGAGGCCCGCCTGGCCACCCTGAGCAGCCGCGCGGGGGAAGACAGCAGCAGGGACTACAGAAAGGTGGGGGCTCCCGGGTCCCCGCGCAGGGGTCCCCTCCGCTCGACCCTCCTGCCTCTTCCTTGCTGAGAGGCGGGAGGGAAGGTGCTCCAGCGACAGATGCTAACGGCCAGCACGTCTACCCCCCTCTCAACCGCTGAATGAAGACCCCTTCACGTATTGCTCTCAGTGCAGTAAAAATGCACCTAAGTCAGACATTTAGAGGTGTAGGAAAAAGTAAGGGTTAAGGATTGTGGAAAGGGAAATAAGAGTAATGCTGGTTGCCTGGGCCCGGAGAATCACTTGATGGACTCTGATATTTTTAACAAACACGTGCTTTTAATGAGGTCCTGTGAACGTCAACCAGATACTTCTCGGCAACGGCAAATAGTAACAGTCTGGTTTGGGGGGTTTCCATCATTTTGTGGTGCGTTGCCTTTGGTTCTTGAGGGAGAGAACCCAGCTCCAGGGACGGCTCAAAAACCTGCCCTTTCAAGTGCTTAAGATGCCAGGAAAAAACTTTTCTGTTAAGAAAGTGTTTTGTTGAACAGAACTTGGCTAAGATGGATACAGAGGAGGGCGGCTCCAAAAGGAAGCCTCTTTTGTGTGGGAGCCGCGTCCTAAGCCATGCGCATGCCCTCCCCGCTGGAGGTGGTGGATGGAGGTGGTGGACAATGCCCTCCCCGCTGGAGGTGGTGGCGGCCCTCCCTGCTGGAGGTGGTGGCGGCCCTCCCTGCTGGAGGTGGTGGCGGCCCTCCCTGCTGGAGGTGGTGGACAATGCCCTCCCTGCTGGAGGTGGTGGCGGCCCTCCCTGCTGGAGGTGGTGGCGGCCCTCCCCGCTGGAGGTGGTGGACAATGCCCTCCCTGCTGGAGGTGGTGGCGGCCCTCCCTGCCCCACCCCGCCTCCTGGGCAGTAACACTGTTGGCAGTGGAGCATCATTTGTGTTCAGCACCTGGGACCTCAGGGTTCCAGCGGCAGGAGAGCCAGAGCCCTCGGCTGAATATCCTCTGTCCCTGGGCCCTTCTGTCTTCCTGCTCCGCCCACAGGGTGGGGACCTGACTCCCTCCTCTCCCTCCCCCAGCTCTACGAGAGCGCCCTGACCGAAAACCAGAAACTGAAGACAAAACTTCAGGAGGCCCAGCTCGAGCTGGCAGACGTGAAGTCCAAGCTTGAGAAGATGGCCCAGGTGAGGAGGGGGAGCGGGGAGGGGAGAGGTGGTCGGGTCAGCCCTCCCCCTCCCAGAGGTTTGGTTAGGGGTTCACACCGCGTTGAACTTAAAATTGGAAACTGATGGTCCAGTGGACCATTCCTGGCCCCCGAGTGCCAGTAATTACTCTTACGGGTCATCTGCTCATTTCTTAGCGGAGAGCATGGGCCAGCGTCAGGGCTTGGTCGTGGGCAGTGTGTGCCTCCCGCCTTGTCGGTCGTGGTTTGGTCACAGCAAACCCAGGACGAAGGTGTCATTGGGACATTGGGTTCTGTCCTGCAGCACCTGTGCCGGAACAGGGAACCAGATAAAGCTCTTCCTCTCGCTGCCAGGCCTGGTTTAATCAGTGGCACATAGCGGGCGGTGCACTCATCGCCAGAGAGATAGACCCTCACTGAAGGCTGGCGCGAGCCCTGTCTTGGGTTATTGCTGGGTCAGCAGGAAGCCGCCTGGAGGCCTGGGGATGAGAATTTGGACTGTCACCGGGAAGCTCAGATGAAGACCAGAGCTGGCTGTCGGTTCCACCCCAGGGTGGGATCCAAAAGCAGAGATGAAAGCGCTGGGATCGACGGCAGTGAGCATGTGGGGCTCGGGCCAGTGCTTTCCCAACACCCCCGGGCAGGCAGGGGTGCTGGCGCCCGAGGGGCTGCGCTTTCCTGAAGGGCTCGGCCAGCGCAGAGTGGGCCTGTCCTGGGAGCTGCCCGTCCGTCATTGTCATCGTGGAAGGGCCCCGCCTGGTTGTGGCGGCCGAGGCCAACTTGGTCCTGAACCAGCACGGGCTAGTCCTGCCAGGAGCCACGGCCCGCCCGCCCCGCTCCCTCCTCTGCAGAAGCCCCAACAGTGCATCCTTTGAACTTTGGGGTCTCGGCTTTGGAGTCGCGAGCCGGGGACACAGATTGCACAGGGGGCATTGAAAATAACCTCAGCCTTTTAGCCGCTGGGGAAGAGCATTGACTTTCTAGCCACCTGCTTTGCTGGGTGTGTTGGAATATACTGAGTTTTGCCAAATACAAGTTACTAGAATTCAGAAGAAACGGTGGTGCTACAGACCAAGCCTCTGCTCTTTACCAAAATTGGACCGTTCGGCAGGACAGTGGAGGGGAGGCCTGTCGACGCCACACATCCGTGTGGAAACAGTTACCACGTGCACACACGGCGTGTTCCCATGAAAGGTCCACCCGAACTCGGAGGGGTTAGGGTTAAAACAGGGCAAAACAAAATTAGTTCTTTGTCGAAGAGAACTAGTTAAGTTCTGTTTGTGTAGGTGAACCAAGTAGTGAAATCGGCACAGCTTCTGCGCTGCTCAGGCTTAGGGAAGAGAGGCTTGTGGTGTAGACAGGCCGCGGCTGTGACCTTCAGAGCAGATGGTGAGAGCCCAGGACCGGAGCCAGAAATCCCGGTTTACTGCCAGTTCCAGCTAGTCCTTAATTTTTTGAAAAAGAAAGACCAGCGTAATTTCTGTGCTTATTAAATGTTTCCATGCCTGGTACTAGGCATAAAAGTAGTCACTCTGTCGTCATTAACTATCTATCGATTGTAAGAAATTCTGCCCAAAAGGGACTCAGGGGTCATTTCCCTGCCCTTTTTAAGAGTCGTTCCCTGAAGCTGCTCCCTGCTTTGTAGCTGTGGCGGCCAAATGTTTTTGGCTCCTCTGCAGAATTTACATTAAAGTAGAAGATGACCCAGAATCAAGCTCTAATCTTACCTGGGAGCCCAGGGCATAAAACAGAGAGTTCTGTCCAAAGCAGGGCAGGCCCCGTGAATGGACCCCTGAGAGGCTCTGGCAGCCCGTCCTCCCTGAAAATCGCAGCCTCGGTCCCCAAAACAGGAGCAGAGCGGGAAGGGGCCACTCAGAAGAGTGCCTGGCGCTCAGGCTTTACAGGAGGAAAGGCACTTTCATTTCCTCTGGGCCTGAGATTCGAGAAAGAGGTGAGGGAGGGGCGGTGAGGGGGGAGAAGATGGTTGGCCTTGTGTGTGTGTGTGGTGTGTGTGGTGTGTGTGTGTGTGTGTGTATGTATTGTGTGTGTGGTGTGTGTGTGTGGGGTGTGTATGGGGTGTGTATGGGGTGTGTGTGGGTGTGGGGGTGTGTGTGTGTGTGTGTGTGGTGTGTGTGGTGTGTGTGTGTGGGGGTGTGTGGGTGTGTGTGTGGTGTGTGTGTGTGTGGGGTGTGTGGGTGTGTGTGTGTGTGTGGTGTGTGTGGGGTGTGTGTGGGGGTGTGTGTGGTAACACCTCTGCACTTGTGACCGTGTCACACTCCTGGGAGCACTGCTGCTGCCTCCACTCCCAGTGGGGATTCTGTGAACTCGGAAGGGCGGCGACTGCGTCTCTGTGACATCAGGACCCGTGGGTTGGGCCACATGTCGGGGCGCCCGGTGGGCTGGACTAGACGGGCCCTCTGGCCCTGAGACACTCCAGTAACAATGTGTTCCTTCCGTTTGCACCAGCAGAAACAAGACAAGACCGCCGACCGGTCGTCGGTGCTGGAGATGGAGAAGCGGGTGCGTGTGCGTGGGGGGAGGACACCGTCTGAAGGAGGCGGGCGCCTGCGCATCCCATCCCAGGGGGCGTCTCTCCTCTCTGCCTGACTCTGCAGAGCAGTTTTGTTGCTGGTGCTTCGGTCTCCTGAGAGCTCGGGGCGGGAGGGTCCTCAGGGGGCCGTCCGCGTCGCCCTGGGAAAGCGGAACTGTGCAGGCTCGCCTGCCACAGCGTGTGGTCCAGGCCTCTGGACCCTTCCCGTCCCTTTGAACAGAGGGGGAGCTTCAGCAGGACCCTCTGCCCCAGGTCGAGGTCCCAGGACTCCAGCCCTAAGAAGAGCAGACATCCTGCTGGCCCTGACCGAGGTGGGGCAGCTCCGGGCCAACTGCTGACCCCCGCTGACCACTCTCAGAGTGTCCTTCTGGGGTTGACATTCTCGGGTTGGGAAAACTCAAATTTATCGATGAACCCTAGCTTTGACTTGACCCTGGGCGTGTAATGGGTTCCCATCTCCCCCGGTTGTGTTTAATTTGGAAAGCAGCTAAGTTTTATTCCCATGGCTTTGGGGTCCGGATAAGTCGGGGGTGGGGTGGGGGGCAGGGTTTTGACTCCTTTCCAAACCTGTCAGATGTTCAGCAGTTTGGTTGTGTTGAACAGGAGAGGCGAGCCTTGGAGCGGAAGATGTCGGAGATGGAGGAGGAGATGAAGGTATGGAGAGGCGCACTTGCCGTGTGCCTGCACCCAGGCTTGCGGGCGGGTCAGGGCAGCCTGTGAGGGGTGCGGGCATGGTGAGGACGAGGCGAGCCTGTGCGCGGCCCCTACCCTGGCTCTCAGCTCGCCCGGCGCCCCTGGGGCCCCTCACAGCCCCTCTGGGGACAGACGTGGCCTTTGGTGTAAGGGGATGTCGTGCATCAGGCTGGAGGCAGGCCTGAGCGGAACTCGTAAGGTTTTCTCAGCAGCAGCTTCATCCCGAGGGAGGGACGGGTGAAAGTCCGAAGCCGGGTCCTCAGCTCCTGGCCCCGGGGGAGAGCCTGGGAAGCGGAGCCAGGAAGGCACGCGGGTGGAGCCAGTCCTCCGTGGAGGGCAGGCTGGTTCTGCTGTTGGTCTCCTGCCCCGCCCTTGCCCCTGGAATATTCAGCCACATCTCCCTCCCCGGGACGGTGACCATCGGGCAGCGAGTCCTGGGAGCCGCACTCGCGCTGCCCAGGGGAGGGGAGAGGGAGTGCATGTGGGAGTGCATGGACCCGGGCCTCAGGGCTGCAGCGCGTGGGGCCGGCCGCGGTGGCTGGGTGCCGCTTGGCTGCTTTCCTCCCTCGGCGGATCTTCCCTCATGAAACACATGCCTCTGGCTCCTGGAAGTGTGAGCAGAGCCCTCAGGCCAGGAGCCCTCTGCGAGAGACGTTTATTGCTCCCATGGCCTGAGAAGGTTGGTTCTTTACTGAAAAAAGTTGCTCAGGGCTCAACAAGGTCAAATGCCCGGAATCCTGTTGGTCTGCGTGGCTGCTGCACGCGGGAGGGGCAAGCCCTGTGCGCGCTCCACGCTCCCCATCCCGGACGCGCCGGGACGCCCACACGCGGTGTCAGGCAGTGCCGCCTACGTCTCAAGAACAGCCAGAAGCAAAAATAGCTGGTGGTTTTGCTTCTCCAGCTGCTGGTTTCTCTAGGCCCACCTCACCTGCCACTCAGAGCACGTTCGCAGGCTGGACAGGTCTGAATGGCAGGTCCACAGCTCACATTGTGCAGGGGCTCCTCCATTTTGGAAGCCCTTGTGTTATACTGTCTGTTGGCAACTAACAGGATGCTCATTAAGAAATGGCCCAAACGCTGATCAGGAGCGTGGATAAGGCCCGAGCTGTTGCCTTGTAGGGTCCTTGAGGGCCCAGGCCGCCTCGTACCCTCCAGCCGGGAGGTGCTTTCTCATCCATTCAGCCCCACACGAGGGCCGGATTGCAAGCCGAGGGGGAGCAGCTGGGTTCCCCCCCACCCCTGATTCCCTCTCTGAGTACAGAGGTGCCAGGCACCCTTGGGGCCATGGGCTGGGGCAGGTGCGTCTTTCTCTCTGTCTCATCAGCCTCTCGGGCTGAGATTTCATGAACGAGGTCGTTAGTCCTTTTCTTTCCTCAATGGAGGTCAGGTACATGGAAGCTCGTGCCCCGCTCAGCCCCGGGTCGTGTGCTGGCCCACCTCAAATTCAGGCGGAGCCTGGCCATGACCGTCTAGGCCCCATACCAGTAGGTATACTGATTGAAAGCCAATCTTCTTTTAGTTAAAAAATTTCTTCTTGAGTCAGCTGCCCTTGTTGTGCATTGCCAGTCGCAGACCCCTGGGGGAGAAGCTCCTGCCGGCTCAGCCCTGAGCGCGTTCGCTCAGCTCGCAGCCCGGCCAGGGGAGCAGACAGCCCCGCTCCACCCAGGGACTGGGGGGGCCGTGCCAGCCGCCCGCCAGCCGACCTGGACCCTCTTTGGGGACAGAGGCTTCAGACGTACAGGCTCAAGCATCGTGAAGCTGGCGTGCTGGCTGCAGGAGGCTCGGGATGCTTGGTCAGCTTTCGTGCCCTGCACGCAGACAGCGGTCTGGGGACACGCGTGGGTGCTCGGTAGCCGGCCGCAGCACAGGTGCTGGTCGCACCCGGGCCCGGTTGAGCTGAGGGCAAGTGGAGCTGGTCCAGTTTGTACAGATGCTCAGCCCCTCCGGGCGTGGCCCACAGGGAGCAGGGGCTGTGGCCTCCAGTGAGCCCTGAGGAGCCAGGCGCTCAGGGACAGAGAGGGACTCGGGCCTGTTCCCCGCCTCCGGGAGCCGTAAGGTGGGCTCGCGCGTGGGGTGTGGGGCTCCGTGGTAGCGACATAGGCTGCGCCTTTCTGGTCTTTACTTGGGAAGGTAGGTGTTTATGGACTCGCCCCAGGAGAAGCGCATGCGGGCTGGGCTGGAGCGGGGTCGTGTCCCAGCCTCCGCCGGGCGTGCGGGTCAGCATGCTTGCGTCGGGCGGAGAGCTTTCCCGTGGCGCCTCCTCCCCTTGCCCCAGGCCCGCGCATGGGAGGAGATTGAGATGAGATTGCTCTCGGATTTTTCAATCTCCTTGCCCTGGCAGCCTGCCCGGCCACCCTGCTCTGTGCCCTCCCACCGCCTCCCCACCACGCCTTGTTCTCAGCCTCGCTCCCACGGCAGCTTCCTGCCTTTATGGCCACATTCTTCCCCCTCTGCCTGCCTGTGCACAAGTTCACCGGAATCGTCCTCCTAGTTTAACGTTAATTACCAGGAGGCAAGGACCGCTTCACGTAAGGACCGTGACTGCCTTGAAAGCTTCGG
Source organism: Aethalodelphis obliquidens (assembly GCF_003676395.1). Lineage (NCBI taxonomy): Eukaryota > Metazoa > Chordata > Mammalia > Artiodactyla > Delphinidae > Aethalodelphis > Aethalodelphis obliquidens. Next base: position 3,445,677 of record NW_020838041.1, read on the forward strand.
TCCAGTGTCGACCCAAAGAAGGGTGAGAGTCAGGGACTCTCCATTGGTTCTTAAATTTGGTCCCGCAGGCTGCCCCACGACCTTCTCTGTCCTCTCCCGGCCGCTGCAGGCTGCTCAGAACTGTGTGGCTACCCTCCCTTTTCCCACGGTGGCGATGCTGCCTCTGTGGGGAAAGAGATGCAGCCGTTTGTCTCTGCTTGTTTTTCCTTTTCACTGTTTTCATCTTCATGCTGCCTTTCATTTTCTTGCTGCTTTCACTCCCAAACAGCTATAACTCCTCCCATCTTTCATTTCTGTCCTTCCTGTCCACGTGGGCAGGAGAGACTTCCTCTGGTGCCCGGCGACCTGTCTGTAGTCACCACAGCCCACAGGATTGTCATCTCTGTCTGTGAAGCCCCGTTCGCATGACAAGACCGTTCTCTCTCCCAGAGCTTGTGGCCTCAGCTTCAGGGTCAGAGAACTCTTAGGAAGGACTAGTGACAGGAAGCAGGCCTGGATAGGACTCAGTTTATTGCCGGCTTTAGATCCTTCGTGGGACACGGGGATTGGGAAGCATGGCTTTGGGCGGGTTGTTCTGTTCCATTTGCAACACATGCTAACAGCTGGACTGGCAAGGGTATCGGTCACCGGTCCATTTTCGTTGGACACGATGCCCTCCACCTTTGTGCAGAGCTGTGATTCCACGCAGGAGGCTGGCTGTGGCAGCTTTAAGTAGCTCCCAGCCTCTCTGTGACCCGGGCAGAGACAGTATAATCTGCCATGGGTTCCCTGGTGCATACCCTCCCGGAGCAGGTGGGGGCAGGTGGGCAGTTCTTGATCCTGGAACAGGCGTCCGGGCAGCAGAGGAGGCCTGGCGATGATACTTCCAGGAAAGGTAGAGGGTCTTCTGTAGGTGCGCCTCCCACAGAAAACACTTCAACAACAGGCCCTCTCTTCTTTGCCTCGTTCCATTTTTTTAAATGAGAAATAAATGAGGTAATAGAAAGACACAGAAAGAAAACAAGTGGGAGTAGGGGGCCAAGTATGGGGGGGCGGAGGAGAGGAGCGGAGAGCAGGGCAGCAGCTGGACTTGGGAGAAGCTCCGGGCGCCCTGGGCCGCGCCCCCCCCCCCCCCACCATTCCTCTGGCCTCTCTCCTTTCCCTTCTTGCATGCGAACTAAAAGCAAAAACAAAACGTCAACAAAATGTCAACGTGATTTCTTTGTCCCACTTTTCTCTCCTCTGGTCCGTCTTGTCTCTGTCTGCTTGTCTGTCCCTCGTGTCTCACTCTCTGCAGAACCTCCACCAGCTAAAACAGATTCAGACCTTGAAGCAGATGAACGAGCAGCTGCAGGCTGAGAACAGGGCCCTGACCCGGGTTGTGGCCAGACTCTCGGAGGCCATCGAGGGCTCGGACCCCCAGGGGCTCTAGGCCTGCCCCCTCCTCCCCTCCTCCACTCCAGGCACGTTCCCTCTTGTTGTTGGTCCCGGGCTCTGCGCTCGCCCCCCAGAGCCTGCACGCGGGTTCCTGTGAAGGTCGGTGGTCTGCAGAGGCGGCATAGGCCGGGGCGACCCAGGGCCGGGGCCTGGCCTGGGCTGCCGTTGGTTTGGTGAGACTCTTCCCCTAGAGACGGAGCGCAGGTCACTCAGCCAGACGGGTCCACGCCTACTTGTGTGTGGACGCGCACACGTTTCTGGGGGGAGGTCAGGGTCTTGATCAACAGCAATCCAAGTGCAACCTAGTCCCTGGAGCAGTCGGGTTGCACCTGGGGTGACGGTGACCAAGGGCAGGGGCCACACGTTCCAGACACCTGGGGGCTTGAGCACATTTGTGCCAGACACCCCTCAGAGGCAAAGGCCCGGGTGTCTGTTCAGAGCTCCCCTGCTGGTTCTGTTGTGCAGCTGGGCTGAGAACCGCGGCCCCAGGACCTGACAAGAACGAGCGCTGGGGGGGCACTGACCCAGCCCCGCTCCGCCCACCCCCTGCTGGGTCTTTCCATCCCTCTCCCTTCTTGGTGGGTGTTGCCCTCCTCCTTGTCACAGATCTGGGCCTGGGGATGTGCCCTCCCACGGCCAAACCCCCAGCCCCACTGCCAGCAGGGGGCTTGCCGAGGAGGCGGCAGGGGAGTGGGGGCTCGTCTTCACCGGAGAACCAGAAAATGCATCTTCTGCACTTGACGCCTGTCCCTGGATGTGGGTCTGCAGACAGGCTCGCAGATGTGGCTCGTTTTCTCACCGCGGCGGCGTGAGGGGTCCTCACTGCTGAGCGGTCTCACTCTCTGATATGAGTTTTTAATTTGTAGCAACAATCCAATTAGTCCTGACCCAGGCCTGTTCTTCTTTGTGCCCGTTTGCTGTGTCTTCGGGGTCAGTAGCTGGCAACTAGTACCCACTAGATCTGAAGCACCCGAATTACTGTCGGGTGGAGCTGATACCCTGCTGGAGATGCTGTGACACAGAAACTTGAGAGGGAGGTGGCCCGCGGCCCCGAGCAGCCTGCCGGCCCTCCTCGTGACAGCACGTCAGGGCCAAGCTTCACGCCAGGAGATGAGCCAGCTTTGACCTGGGGCGGACGGGGCCCCCGGAAGATGGCCCGGTTTTCTCGGTTTCCTCCTGGTGGCGAGAGCGTGAGATCAGGAGGGCTGGTGACCCTGGAGGCGGCTGTCGTCTGAGGGCCTGTGCTGAGCCCTGTACTCGCCCTTTCTCATTTATTCCCCATAACAGTCACTTTTCCTATGGGAAAAACCAAGTCACAGAAGAAGTAACTTGCCCGAGGTCACTTGGAGGGTACGGGGTGGGCAGGCCAAGGACATCAGGCTTCGGGCCGGCTGCGCACCCACCGCCTGGCAGCCCTGGCATGGGGCGAGGGGGCAGCCTGCGGCCCCTCAGTGCCGACTCCTCAGCAGGGCCACGCAGAGAGGCCCGCCCGGGTCACGGAGAAACCCACAGAAGGCGCCTGGGGATTCCGTGGGGTCAGGTTCCAGCATCCACAAGCGCCGTCTTCCCGGAGCCAGGCCGTTGTGTGCGCGTCGCCGTGTCTGTGGGCCCTTGAGAGGTGGGCGTTGCTCAGAGACCACGCGGCTTTGGACCTGGGCCTTCGCCACCCAGCCCCTTCCAGGAGGAGCTGCCGTCCCCACCGACGGGCGCTCGGGAGGGCCGGCCTCCCCCCGGGGCCGCTGCAGCGTCGGGACCCCGCGCCGCACGCTCCTCACCCAAGGTTGGAAGAGGTGACGTTGGAGAGGAGCTGCGTCGTTCTCTTTGTCCTTCCTGTCAGACTGCGGCAAACCGGGCACTTAGAAGCGGGGAAGCTGCGCAAGCTCGTCGTGCACGGCGCCTCCACGGGTGTCCGTGCGTAATCGGCCCGTGCTCACATGCGGCTCCAAGAACCCCCTCCGCCGCCTCCTCTCCCTCCTGAGCCCGCCTTCCTCACGCTTCCTCCGCGCCCCTCTCTTCCTTCCTGGCGCTCCCTGGAGCTGGCCGCGGGAGCTCGGGCAGCTGGGAAAGTGCCTTGGCCAAGTTTTTCCCAAAGAGTTGAGTCTCAATGGGGACATAAATCTCCGAGGCTCGAGGGTGCGTTTGTACATGCTTTTAAAGGGGGCGGTGCAGATCCAACCTGCCGAGCTGCCAGCGGTGACACACGGCCTGTCCCCATGTAGAGCTTCTTCCCACCCGGGGCTCCCGTCGTGGGAACACGGCCTGAGAGTCTCGCTGGCGCCCAGGCTGCCGGCCCTGGGGTGCCCTGGGAGGGCACGTGGCAGGGGAAGAGGAGGGAGGCCACGCCCGCGGGCTGCTGCGAGCCTCTTGGCTTGAGTGTCTGGGCAGTTGAGGCCAAGGGGTGGAGGCAGAAGAGGGAGGCCGGCCAGGCTCCGACGGTGTCAGGTCAGAGGTCAGAGGACAGGCCTGCTCTGGTATTTCCTGGATTAACGCCCTCTAACTGCATGCTGTCACAGCTGTGGCCCCCACGGAGCCCCTCTTTGTGAGGGACGAGGGCGGGGATGGCTTCTTTAGGTACAAAATGGAAAGCCAGAGAGGAGAGCGGCATGCCGCAAGCGGCACAGCTCACGGATGACGGTCGCGGCTTCCGGCCCGCGACCGCATCTGCGGGGAAGGGGTGAGCTCTGCAGTCAGTGTGTGCTTTCCCGTGAGGAGCTGTGCCGTGCTGCGCTAGTGATGCTGGACTCAGGCCGTCTGTGGACCTGAGGATGGCTGCGTCACAGACCCTGAGGCCGTCCTGGTGCTCCGATGTTCTGTTCCCTCCATACCAGTGCCTCGTGTGTCTGTGGTCTGTGCACATGAGGTTAGGTCTCCCTCTGCGACTTAACCTGCATCTTCCGTGAGAGGCTGAGGGAACGGTTCCTTTCTTTACGGGGAGCTGACTGACCCCTGGGTGCTAACAGCAGAGCCAGAACTGGAAGTAGCCCTGGGAACATGGAGGGGCCTGTAGGTTTGAATGACTGACCAGAGGACACTCGCCCCAGACAAATGTGGGTGTGGATTTTTGTCGCCTTCACAGTGAAGAAGCACTTTCCCTCTGACCTGACTCTCTCTTGCCGCCAGCAAGGCTCGCACACCAGGCGTGCCCTCGTCGGGACCCGTCGGGGCTGTCAGACACCCCACACTTGCCCAGCCTGGGCTTCACGAATTGTGCGACACAGTGTGACGGTCCGGGGAGGCCGGGCTGGGAGAACAGACGTCTCCACCCCCATCTCCCACAGCAGAGCCCCAGCCCCCTGAGGGCATGCTCGGGCTCCTGGGTGTTGGGGGGCTGGGTGTTAGGGCTCTGCTGTGGGAGATGGTTAGGTTAGGTTAGGGCTCCTGGGTGTTGGGGGTTGACTGTGGACACATGTGCTACGGCCAGCGGGGACCTCAGCGGGTTCCGGCACACGGCACCAGAAGCAAGACCCTAAGTCGTCTTGGGGGTGTGATGGGAAAGCCGAGCTGTGCCCCCCACCACGCGTTCCCGCCTTCCTTCCCTTCACCCCATCACCTCTTCTGACCCTTCCCTGTGTCCCCAGCACACATGGCGCTGCCCTGGTTTCTCTGAACCAGAGGTGAGTTCCGGGGAGGAAACCCTGGAATAGTTACTGGTTCAGGAGAAGGAGAGGGTGGCACGCGGGGAAGGGGCTGTTCCTGCTGTGTGCGCGGGGGGGCTGTGGCCCCGTGCGGTACCGTCACCAGCCCGTGAGCAGGAAGAAGGGCACTTGGTCCCCGTCACCAGCCAGACTGACTCACCTTTCCCTTCCGCCGGCAGGTCCTGACAGAACTGAAATCCGACAACCAGAGGCTGAAGGACGAGAACGGCGCCCTCATCAGGGTCATCAGCAAGCTGTCCAAGTAGGCCAGGCGCTGGCTTCCCGGGACGGCGCTGGCCCCGCCTCTCCCCCCGCCGGCGCCCTCCGGCCAAGAGGAGCCACGAGGACCTTTCTCTGGCCGTCGTCCAGTTGCCGCCTCTGCACCCTCCGTGTCCCCTCCTCTGGCCCCCGCTGCTGGGGTTCAGACAGTTTTCATCAAAGCGCGACTGCGATCCCTCAACCGTTAGAGCCGTCTGGTGGAGGCCTGGGGGTCGCCAGGCCAGCCGTGGACCCGGCCTCCGGCTGCCGGGCCTCTGGTCCATGTAGCACTTGGTCCAGGCCCCAGCCCTGCTGCCACCACCATGCGCTCTGATGTGGGACACACATGGGGAGGCCTCTGGAGCTGCCGCCACTAGATCCAAGTTGACAGTGACTCCACGTTGGGGCCCCTGCTTGTCCTTGCCTCTCAGGAACTGACTTTTCTCTAACTCCCGCCGGTGGTGGTGGAATTTTTTCTACCAGCAACCCAGTGGCACCTGACTGGTCTTAACGCCCGTTCCCTCCGTGTCTGGCCCTCTCCCCAGGGCTCAGGTGACCGGGCTTGCCTCTTCCCTTTCTGCCCTTTTACTTTCCTTCCTCCGTCCGCCCCGCGGCGCGTGCCCCGGGAGGTGGGCGCTGGGACAGAGCACCGACCCCAGCGGTGTGCCCGGGCAGTGGTACCGCCGGCCTCTCCCCGGCCAGGCCGGGCTCAGCTCCCCGCCGTCCTCCCCACGCAGCGTTTCTCTGCTAGAACACCCGCCTGCCCCACCTCCCTTTGACCTGGTCTCCTCTCCTGAAGAGAAGTGGCGCCGCTGTGAGGAGGCGTGGGGGCGTCTGAGGCCCCCCCCCTCATGCCTTGTGCTGTGAGCGTGGTGGGCTTGATGGCATCTGGGGCATGTCCAGGGGAGAGACGATTGTTTGCCCGGAAGCCAGCAGGAGGAACGAGTCTGGACTCGGAGTGGCGAGACCCGGTGGCCAAGGCTGTGTCCCAGGGACCCCACCCCGCCGTCAGGGAGCCTCTGGCGGCTGCGCCTTGATCGCTCGAAAGCTGGGCGGCTTGGATGAGAGTTGAGGTCTTCCTGAGGGTCCCCCTGTTACGTGACAGCCCTGCCGTACCTGTGGCTGGGGACCCCCGAGGTGCTGACGCTCCCCTGGGCCTGGAAGTCGGTCCCCACGTGCCCTGCTTTTCCCACCTGCCGCGTCTTGGCTGTCCTTCTCTGGACGAAAACGTGGACAGGTGGCTCCCTGGGTTCAGCACAGAATTGGGTCATGAGTTCTTGATGATGCCCCAGTATTAACACTTAAGTGTTTGCTTTTTGTAGGCGCTTTATCGCTCGGCTGGTTTGAGTGTGCAGGTCGCTTTGGGGTTGCCGGAGACACTTAGTGTGTAGCGGTCCGTTCTCAACATACGCTACCTCTGTCTAGTTTCTCTTTCTTTCCAGCCCCTTCCATGGCCCTCAGAAGCGTCACATGCTCTTTAACCCAGAGCCATGATCAAGGTCCCAGTTCGGGATAGGAGCTTTGTCTCCTGGGGCAAAACGCCTTTCTCAGAGTGTGCAAAACCTTCCATGTCCGGCCATTTCCTGCGAGGAACGACGCCTGGGCGGGGGTGATTTGTGTCGTCGGGGCCGGGGGGGTTGCGTGGGGGGGATGTTGAGAGTGAAGTTTCATATCTTCCACTGTAGCGTTTCCTTTGTTCTGGGGGAGGGGAGCGGGCACGAGGCCTTGGCCTTGACCCTGGCTCTCCGGCACACCCTGGGTGCTGGGCCAGGACTGGAAAAGGAAACTGAATTATTAGGACGTCACCTGGACTCTCTTGCATCAGGCAGACCAGGCAGAGGGGCCGCAGCACGCCCTCCGCTCCGTCTGTGCCTTTCGGGGGCGCGGGCGGCTCTCGGAACCCGGTCGGGCTGTGTCCCGCGCCTCCCTCCAGCCCTCTGTGTCAGGCCTCTCCACTCAGGAAGCCAGGCTCTGTGGCTAGAGCCCGTGGTGTGGACCAGCCCGTGATCTCAGGCGCTTTCTCTCTTATGCAACTAAGTCTGTGAGACAGACTCTGAATCTGGTCTCTTTCCAGGCTGTGCTGGTCCGCGAGGTGATGGTCAGGGGCCCCCTCGCTACCTCTGGGGTTGCGCCCTGTCACCGCGGTGCCTGGATGGGTGGTCAGTGCTGGGGGGAGGGCCTCGTCGGCCTTGGCCAGCTGTTTTCTGGACAGGTTGCACCTCTGGGAGGGACAACCAGCCTCTGAGAGTCTGAGTCTCTGGCTGAAGCCTCACTGCTTCTCCCCCTCGTGCCTGAGGCCCCAGGCTGGGCCTTGGAAGGGTCTGAAGGAAGGACGCGCCCTGGCCTGTCTCCTCGGGCCAATTGCAGGGCGTCAGCTCCTCTGCTTCCCTGCGCTGAGCAAATCGTGTGCATGTTAGCGCCACTCGGGGCAAAAGGCAGCTGGAATCCCACTTCCAAGCCTGTGGACCCCACCAAGGTGTGTGTGAACTGCCAGCGTGGAGGGGAGCAGCTCGTCTCCGTCTCCAGGTTTCTGGCCCTGGAGCAGGCCTCTCCCACCCAGACGGACACAGACAGAGGGGCTTCCCAGCTTCCAGGCCACCGTGTGCCTCCGAAGGGAAAACCTCGGGGACTCAGCAGCTGGGTCAGTAGGGAGTGGGCCCCTGGTTCCATCCACTGGGTGAGCGCTGGCATCCTGGCCTCCAGCACCACCCCTGACTCTGGACGTGGCGGCCAGCGGTCATAGGTGGTCCTGCCCCTGTCGGGGCCCAGTTACAAGTACAGAGCGTGGTCCCCATTACTGAGTTTTAAGGCAGGTTTCAGCACCTCGGAGGGTGTGTCTCCTGACCTTGTAGGAAGGCAGCTGTGGCGGCAGAACGAGGCCGCTGAAAGGACTGGGCGTCGGGGCCCGGGGCCAGCGCCTGTCCTGACCCGCCGTGCGGCCGTCTGTGAAAGGGGGCTGGGTCGGTGGTCCTCAGGACCCCTTCTTGGCTTGAGCGTCTGTGATTTGTTGATTCCTAGGGAGACCAGAACATTTCTCACTCAGAGTTTTTGCTCTAACTTCAAAACTTTTCTTCTCATTCAGATGGTTTAAGAGTGTGTCAAGGTGCGAAAGTGAATTCAGTCTGGAGGGTAGTGGCCGTCCCTCCTGATGGCCTGGTGAGAATATGCAAACCCACGGGGGTGGAAACACGGCCTCTGGATGAGTGGTTCTCACGGGAGGGGCCCGGCTCCTGGCGTCCAGACGGCAGACCCACTGTGTTTCTCCCCACCGGCCACTCAGTCTCAGCTCTGCCTTAAGCACCAGAGGGCCTTCCTCGAGGAAACCCCAGCCTTTAGTTTTGTGGGCTGTCGCAAGCCGAGGTCCCTCCCCTGAGCAGGGCTGCAGGGAGTTCACACTAAAGGCTGCAGGACCGAGCAGCCCCCGGGGAGGAGGGGGAGGGCCAGGGTCTGGGGCCCGCATCCCTCAGCTTTGCTCGGCCCCCCGGATGGGTGTGTAGGCTGTGTCAAGGATGGCCACTGATCGCTTGTGCTCTGATTAGATTGGGCAGTAGATCAGCTTCACTGCGGCCCCGGGAACCGTCGTTGTCACAGCTGCTTGGGAGTGAGGTGGGCTCGGGAGAATCTGGACCGGCCGGTGGCCGCGTAGCAGGCGATGCAGCCCCTCCTGTGAGGGTCGCGGTCGGACGTCAGGTTGAGGAGGGGTCCTGGGAGCCCCTCCTTGGGAAGCACATCTAGAGACAGACACGGCTGAGGGTTGGCTGGATGCTGCCTTAGGAGGTTTCGAGCTTTGGGGGTCACTCTTGCTTCTAGCCTGTGTGCACATGCGTGTTTGCTACATGGAGATTTCAAAATGCAGTCTCATCACCCAGTTTCATCCAAGTGTGTTACTCTGTTAACTCATATCTTTTGCTTCCCCCCTCCATTCCCCAGAGGGCTTCTCTCTGAGCTTCTTCTCCAATTAATCTGCTTATCATTTGGGACTGGGAATCTGCCAGAGTGACCTTTTCTGTTACTTCTCCAGATTTTCCCCTAATGCTCCCAGTAAACTTTTCCTGGGTGGCCCTTTAAGGCGACCTCACGATGCTCCTGTCTTTGCAAAATAAACACACCTTTCACCCTCCCGCCTACTCTCATCTTCCTCCCCATTAATTTTTTGCTTTTCTCACTTGGAGCTGGTGGTGCTTTAGAGGAGAGATTGTCCACGAATCAGCCCCGACTCTTCCGGTTGCAAAGCTGACTGGCTGTGCCACTTCCCCCTCGAAGGTGAGGTTTGCCCCTAGCTTGGGCGGGGCCCATGGGCAGCCTGGCCTCGTCTGCGCAGCTAGAGACTGAGTGAGTCCTCAGGAGGGCACCGGGCAGTGTCGGTGCGTCTGGGACAGTGGCTCATCTGCTGTTGCCTTGCAGGAGCGGGTTCAGGAAAGGCAGGGCCCCGGGGGCCTCGTTGAAGCCTCGATGGTCTCACAGAAGCAGGACTCGGGGTGGGGGCAGGTCCTGGACGTGGGGTGCTAGGCTGGCCTCTGAGCCTGACCTGCGTCTTCTCTCCATACCACGCTCTTCTGGGGAGGGGGCTCGGAGGGAAAGGCGAGGGGCTCAAGCCAAGACAGCAGGGGGTGGGCCGCAGGGGTGGGGGTCCCCTTGCACCCCTGAAAGGCTGGGGCTGCTGTCAGGCTGGCCCCCAGGTGGGGGAGAGCGAGACTGTGTCCCCATGTGCCGCCATGGGGGACTCTGACTCAGGCTGCAGCGCCGTGGTCCCCCCTCGTCCCCCTCCATTCCCTCTGCCTCTGTCTTGATCGGTGGAAAGAGCTGTGAGACCCTCCCTGGGGTCTCCACACCCCCATTCCAGGGGTAGCATTTTGTCTCTGTTCACCTTACCCCCACCTGACTTCCCCTCCAAGAAAGCACCAGAGGGACCGTTTTAAGTCGGCTCCGTTGTAAATACACGTGGTGGGGATAGGGGTTTAGGGAGGGACCCAGATGCGCTTTGTGAGCTGAATGTATTTTTATGCAATTCTGAGTGGCCTTTCAACTCTGAGATGAATGATTTTGTTTTACTGGTTATTATATAGTATTATTAAGTATTCTGTGTTTGAAAGTTTGGGAATAATAATATCCACATCTACATGATGCCTGTAAACACAACAGTATTTATAAATAAGTAAATTGTGTTTTAACTTTGTGACTGTCTCCACAGTTTAGGAAATGGGGTTTATAGAACCTTACATAGGGCCAGTTTAGGAAATGGGGTTTATAGAACCTTACATAGGGCCAGCCTGTGGTAGTTTCATGTCACCATCCTTGCCACTGGGGGCCTCTGTCCCAGGGACGGCCACAGGGGCCAAGGAGGAGCCTGGGGGGCTCCCAGCCTCGGGGGTGGGCACTGGTGCTCTCACCCCGGGCGGCCGGGGCCCTGAGAAGGTGACTTCCTTGGGTTCCCGGGGTCTCTGCCCGCTGCTCCGTGCAGCACTGTCTCTGCAGGGCCACCGCTCGGTTCAGGGCAGCCAGAACCGCTCCATGGCTCCAAACTCTAAAGGCAGCTGGTGGGGGTCACTGGAGGCTAAGGTGCTCGGCCGCTGGCAGGGGGGCCAGGGTCGGGCCCTCCGTCCGTCCTAGCGTACCCCATCTGGTTTGCTCAGACCCCATTCACACCCAGCGGAGGCCCCGTCACCGAGCTGGAGGTCGCGGAGGTGAGGGAGGGAGGCGTCTTCTCCCCTGCGGCCACCCGGCTGCTGGCCTGCGGCCCCAGTCGGAGGCAAAGGATCAGGTCTGGAGTGAGGGCTCCTCTGGGTGCCCGCTGGGCCCTGGCAGTCAGCGGAGACTGGGCATCGCCTGGAGGCGGTGAGGCCCGGCCCTTCCCTCCTGAAGACTCCCCAGCCCTCGTGCTCAATCACAGCCTCTGCCAGGCCAGCCTTACAGGCTCTGCCTTCTCGTCCCTGGAGCTTGGCCCTGAGCCGGACGCCCCGCTCTACCTGCGGCAGAGGGGCTGCGGGGGCCTCCCTGAGGAGACGGCCTCCAGATCGCAGTGAGGATGGGTCACCCTTCCAGGTCTGGGGGCGGTGCTGCCCTACCGTCTCTTTCCAGAAAATCCTGAAGCCCCGTCCTCAGCCTCAGGAGTCACAGATGTCTGAAGAAGTCGGCTGCGGTGAGCTAACCGAGGGCTTGTAGGAACCGTCCGTCCTCTGACCCTACCCCAGGGCCAGACGGTGGCCGCGCCCCGAGCCCGGCTCTGCTGGCAGTGGGGAGCCGGGGGTCTAGCCTCGCCCCAGCAGCTGCCCTGAGGGCCCACGCGCCCACCGCCCAGCCGGACCTGGCCTGGCCTTCTGGTTCCTCCAGCCCCTGAGGGAAGAGCCGTGTCCCCAGCCTCACCCCCCGCGCTGACCCTGGGGGCGGCTCCTGCTCCCCAGCCCAGCAGGAACCACCAGAGACCGCCCCCAGCGTGCTTTCAGCTCATTCCTTTAATAAGGAGATGCCGCTTATTACAAAAGAACATGTTGACAAGAGATGAGACAAGAACAGAGTCCACAGGGCGGGGGGGTGGGTGCTGGACATGGGTCCTTCCTGGGATGGGGAAGGCAGGGGTCCTGGTGGGGCTGCGCGTGCCAGGGGGCCTGGGGCCTGCCCGCCATGCTCTTGCAGTCTTCAGACCCCAGGATTTCAGAAGCAGCAGATCCCGCCCTCGGAGAGGAAGCGCCAGGGCAGAACGTCTGGCTTCTCGGAAGGGGTCCTGGGGTCCCGATGGCTGAGGGGGGCCCTACGCATCCCCGGCTCCCGCCACCCCCCCAGCACAAGGGGCCTGGCTCGTAGCGCACAGGGCCCACCTGTCCACCTGCGGCCTCGTCGGCGCTCCTGTCAGACCCCCTGCATTTCCCCCTCCTCCCATCAGGGCTGGCCGGAGGGGTCGCTCCCGTGCATGGCGTTCCTCTGCACCGGGGCCTGCGGCTACTGTCCCTCCTGGTTCAGCGAGATGGCTCGGGACCTGGGGCCCCCCGGCCCCCTTCCACCTCCCGCCCTCCCATGGGACACCTGGCCGGGGCTGGGCCGGGGCGCTGGCGAGGGTCCCTCGTAGCCAGAGCCGCCCAGCCGCAGGAGAGAGCATGCGGGGGAGCTTGGCCTACTGTGCTCTCCAGCCCCCGGGGTCCCTCCCCACTGCCACCCTTGGCCCCCCAAGCCCCCAGTGTCACGTGAGCAGGGCTGGTTGTCCACCCGGGCGGCATCGGGGACCTGACCACAGACCTGGCCACCAACAGCTCCTGAGAACCCTCGTCGCCTGCACGGGGTACCCCATGGCCCATCCACCCCCCCACGTGGAGTCGGACCGCAACACCAGGTGAGGGAGCCGGGCCAGCGGGGGCATCTGCTGGGGCCCCACTGGGAGACCTGGACACCATCCGTCCTCGCAACATGGGGCTGGGAGCAGAGATGACGATGGGTGAGCCCTTCACGAGTGTCCTGAGGGGAGCCCTGGGAGGATGGCCCCGCAGGGGCCCCTGTATGGCTTTTCAGTGAATTCAGAGAGTGGGAGGAGGGGGCACACCACACACACACACACACAGGACACAGGGCTGGACGCAGGGCGCCGAGGGTCAGCTCTGCCCACGGTCCCCTGGTCAGACCAGGGCCAGAGGCCAACTCCCCCCGCCCCCCGCGCATGGCAGGGCAGGGGGGCCGGGAGGGCGAGGGGAAGGACTTTACACACAGAGTCGAAGGAGCAGTTCAAGTTGTGTAAAACGGGGCTGGGGGCACTCAGCATTGCCATGCGGTTATTTACACAGAGTTGAGACATGCATCTTGGTGGGACGAGACTGGGGTCGTGTTCACAGGTGACCACCCTCTCCGTGAGGCTCAAATGGCTTCAGAAGGTTCTTGTTGTCGCTTAAAAAATATATTCTTGTGTCTTCAAGTCACAGTGTCCCCCTTCCCAGTATTGCAGCTCAAAGAATGGGTAGAATCCTGGTGACCTGTCCCTGCCCCGAGGCTCGGGGTGAGAGCGAGGCAGAAGTGGTCGCAGGACTGGCCTGCCAGACAGAGCGTGGACGGCGGGGCAGCCTGAGTTTCGGGTGAGTCCCAAACAGCGCCTAGGAGGGACTTACTTACACTTTGAAATTATTGGTTGTTTATCTGAAATTCAAATTTAACTTGGTGCCCTGCATTTTTATTTGCCAAATCTGGCAACCATGTTGGGGGGCTGAGGGTCACCACGATCAGGCCTGGGGACCCTCCCCTGTCTGCCACCACCCAGGGCAGAACCAGGGCTCTGAGGCAGGAAGGGGGATGGAGTGGAGGGAGACCCAGGGACAGCCTCTCTGTGGGGCTGAGGGAAACAGAAGCCAGACACGTGGGGGACGGGACGCCCTCCCTCCCCAACCCCAGGGGCGGTCCCCCCAGTTCGCTCACCCACCACCTCCCACTGCAGGGCTAGCGGGGGAGCTGCAGCGACCCCACCCCCACCCCTCACTGAAGCCCTGGGCCAGCAAGACCATCTCAAACCGATTCTAGAAGCACAAGCTACATATGGTTCCTGGGAAGTAAAAAGACCAGGCCTGAGGCTGCGTGCATCCCTGCTGTCCCTTCCCCCAGCCGAGCGACCCGGAACGTCACTTCCCATCCGGCCCGGCACCGGTCGCTCATCATCGGGGGCTTCCCCCAGCTTCCGCGGCCAAAGTCCGGAAACGTGCCCAGAGCCCTGGCGGAGTTGGTTCCACTCTGGAATGATTATTCAAGGAGAAAGGAGGAAACAGAGCTTTCTGGCCTCACCTCCATTTTCTGGGTGGCACTGGGTTTTGTTTTTCATGGTTTCAGTCCCTTTGTAAAAATCGCCTCTTCTACTTTCCTCTCTGCAATAGACTTTGGGAGTGAAAACGCACAGCCTGGAGGCCTCCAGAACCCCTCGTAGCCAACCTTAGTTCTGGCCCACTCAGGGCAGGATGCCGACACGCCAGAAACGAGCCTGGTGGCAGTGAAGGTGCTCTGTGGACTGGGTAAGGACCCTCAGGTGCAGGACACTTGGGACCAGTGTTGTTTCCCCACCTAGTTTGTGGGCCCGGTAGATGCCTTCTGCTCAGACGGCTCCTCTGAGGCAGGGGCCCAGCCAGGACCGGCCAGAACCCAGGAGCACACTGCTCCCCTCCCGCGTCCCCTCGGCTCCGCACTGGTGCCCACACTCAACCTCCCTGCTCCTGAGGCTACCCACTCGAGGTGGGCCCAGAGCCGTAATCCAGCCGCGTCTCCGGGCCCAGGACCCCCAGAGCAGCAGACGTGCTGCGGAGCCTCTCCCCTTCCCGCCGGGAGAGAGGCGAGTCCTGGGCTCAGGAGGGTGGACGAGAATCCCAGATGGTGGAAGGTGGTCGGGAAGGGGCGGGAGAGTGAAGGTGGAGGGTGAGAAGTCAGCTCTGTGGGCCCCGGGGGAGGCTGGGGGGGAGGGGGCCCCGAGGAAGCACCAGATCCCATAGCTCTGCAGGGGGGCATCCAGGCCGGGACAGCCCCCTGTGGTCCCCCGGGCCTGAAGCCTCACTCTTGTCCTACAGCCCGGGCCCTAGGACCAGCCCACAGTCTTCGTCAGGTCCCAGCTTCTCGGCATCAAGTGAAGAATGACTTCCTGAGGACCAAGGGCCACGGGCAAGCCTGAGCCCCACTGCCCAGCTGCTGCTCCTGGAGGAGACGGCTTCTCACCACCTGCCCGGCCGGGAAACGCAGCCGGGCAGGAACACATGCCTGCTCCTTTCTGACAGTGAAAGAGACGTCCCTCTGCCTCAGGTGCCTGCAGACGCCAGGGGGGCTCGACGGGGTGGGAGGTGCTGCCACGGGTGCTGGGAAAGAGGCGCAGCTCCGGGTCTGGGAAGCCTTGAGTGTTCTGGGCCGAGGAGAGGGCCGGGGCCTGCAGCTGCAGAGACGAGGGCGGCTGAGGGGGGCCGGATGCTCTCGCCCAGGCTGCAGGTTTGGAAGGAGACTCGGTGCACACTGGACTAACGTATATATGGCTTTTTATCGATGCTGGGGACACGAGGTGAGCGGGGAACGAGCACAGTGACCGCGGGGCAGAACCCGGCCCATGTCCTCCGCCACCGCTCGGAATGGCCGCCCTGCTCCTCGGGATTCACAGCAAGTCCCTCGGGAGTGCTGGGCGGGGCCTCCCCGCAGGACCCCTGGGAAAACTCAGCTAGCTGTCCACTACCCTCCCCTCCTTACCTGGGCCTCAGGGGAGCTAAGAACCTGTAAACCTTCCTTTTCAAGCCCTCTGGCCCTGAACGGATACCGTGTCTTCAGACAGCGCAGCTCCACTTTGATTAAGGGAGAAGCACAGGCGGGAGGGGAAGAGATGCCAGTGACTGCTGGCTTCCGTCCTAGAAAGGGAGCCGACATCTGGGTCTCCCACCGCAAGGGCAAAGGCCCGGCAGTTTCATTTGGGCCTTTCTGGGAAGCGGGTCTTCTGTTTCTTTGCGGTTTGACATCACCCGTCAGCAAGGTGAGGTCGCGGGATGGACAGTCCCCGTTCAAGTCCAGCCAGTCTAGCCTATAGCTCAGGTCTGTGGTGTCCCGGGAAGCCCCCGGCAGCAGGAGGAGGTCCACGCCGGCACCGGGCTTTGGTCCTGGCTCTGCACAGTCCAGTCTCCCCGTCTCGCCTCCCAAACAAACAGCCACTCCCACACAGCGTGGGAGTTCCCCAGTCTGAGCAGGGTTCTAAGCCCTCTGCTCCCACAAGGCACCCTGTCCGCGGCCCTCCACGAGCACAGGGGATGCGCACACACGCACGGATCCCTGGCCGCTGGCTGCCTTCCGTCAGGAGTCAGGAGGTGCTGCCATTGCGTTGGTCCGGAACGCTCAGAAAACAGAAAATGCCACCACTTTCTGCCGAGAGAGCCTCCCTCGGGGTAAGGGCTGGGCGGAGCTTTGGAGGAGGAGGGTGGCGGGCATGCAGCAAGGAAGCTCCCGGGGCGACGATGGGCCAGGCTTCTCTCACCTCCGAGGGGCCCTCCTCAGCCGCCGTTGGAGGGAGGGGGTCTTTAGAAAGAGGACGAGGGCAGAGGAGCGAGGGCACGGCCGCACACGGGTGGGCAGGGACGCCTCGAGGGCTGCCCAGCTGAGGCAGCAGCGGCTCTGGCCGCGGCCCCTACTTGTTCTTGCCCAGCAGCGCGTCCACCTCCTCCTCGGGCTTCAGTGAGTGCCACTGGGCGATGGGCCGGCGGGGGTTGGCCAGCATGTCGGACCAGTGCCGCAGCTCCGTGCCCGTGGCGCTGCTGCCCACGAAGATCTTGCCGATGGCTTCGTTCTTGCCCAGCTTGTCGTAATCCAGCACGGTGACCACCACCTGGACTTTCTGCAGGGGGCAGAGGGGGGGCAGTGGGCAGGAGAAGCGCCCGGCGGCTGGCCCTTCCCTCCCCAGCTCTAACTGGGCGGGCAGGCACACAGAGGTGGGGCCCGTGCCTCTGACGCATTCTTCGCTTCTACCAACGACTGAACACAGGCCCCCGGCAGCGTGCTGAGCGCCTGGGAGCAGAAGGGCAGACGCATCCTCGCAAGGTGACAAAGGTCACACCCGAGAGGCCAGCAGGAGGCACCTCGGGACCTCAGAGGGAGTGATGTCCGGCTGGTGAGTTAGGGCAGGCTTCACGGAGGAAGTGACCTGGACTGGGGGGTGGAGGGGCAGCAGGGGCAGGTGGGCGTCCACCGCCTCAGCGGCTGCAGCCTCTCCACACACACGCCCTGCCACCACCTCGCGGCCAAAAGGAGGTGTCTGTGAGCAGCTCCCGCTCACCTCCCCAGAAAAGGGGCGGGCTGGGAAGTGCCGGGCATGGCCGGCCGGCCATCTGTAGCATCTGGGGGAGGCCACCCGCCCCACGTCCACCCCTGCCAGCCCAGCACCTGGATCTGCTCGAAGGGGATCTCGAAGCTGAAGGACTCGTTGAAGTACGGGTTCAGGGTCTTCTTCTTCACTGTCGTCTTCTTCTTCTTGAGCCTCTTGCCGTTCTGCATCAGGTGGATCTTCACGTAGGGGTCTGTGCGGAGGCAGCCGGCGAGGCCCTGAGCACGCGCCCGGCCCGCCAGCCCAGGGATGGCAGAGCCAGCTTCCGGGCCAGGGCAGCCAGAGGCTTCACCTCTGGGACCCGCCAGGGCTGTGGCCGCCTGGAGCTCGGGGCTCTGCTGGGACGGGCCGGCGCTCAGTGAGGAGCCAGGGGGCCACTGGGTGGTGTCCGTCCTGGGCAGGGGGCACGTCAGCGACCCACCCCATCCCATTCTCCCGACCTTGTCAATGAGCAACGAGGCCCAGAGAAGGGCACCCGTCTGCCCGAGGTCACACGGGGGCTCAGGGACAGAGCTGGGCTGGCGGGAACCTGAGCAGTTCAGGAGGCCGGGCAGTCGCACCCCCCAGCCCCGCCCAGAGCCCCTTCCAAGGCAGGGCCACCCCCATCTCCCCCGCCCCCGGTAGAAGGGCCCGCGTCAGGCCGAGCCCTCCCACCGCCTGCCCTCCCTGTCCCTGCCTCACCTGGGGGTGACGTCCCTGACCCCTTCCCTCCAGAGCCCACAGGGAGAGCAGCAGAAAGGCAGCTCTCAGCGGGGCTCCCCGCCCCGTCCTGCCCTGAGGACCCAAAGCCGCTCAGACAGCCTGTGTGTCCCGCGCATCTGAGGCCTGCTATCCAGGTCGAGGGCTCTGGGCCGCGACCGGCTGGCAGGTGCCCCCGATGGCGGCCAGAAGCCACGCACACACCTGAAAGGCCACCCACGTCCATCTTCTTGAGGTTCTTGGCCTCCAGGATGCAGACGGTGAGCTTCCCAGCCGTGGGCACGTAGCGCAACGAGGTGCAGATGTCACCCAGCTTCTCCGGCTGTCGGGGGAAGGGGACGCGGTCAGCGCAGCAGCGCCTGTGTCCAGCACAGCTGACCCCCTCGGGGCCTCGGCCAGGGGTGGCACAGCCCTGGCCGTGACAGGTGGACACTGCAGTGCCGAGGACAGGCTGCTGGCGGCGTAGGGTTTGCCGGGGCCCCTCCCCAGCCTGGCAGGTGGCAGAGGGGGACGAAGAGGGGATGCGGGGAGCCCCCCTTCCTGATCACAGCCATCCCACTTGCAGAGCGAGCTGCGGTCCTCCAAGCCCTCGGCATCCCTTTCCTTGTGTTAGCGTCACAGGGCAAGGACCTCGTGACTAGCAAGAGGGGGCTCCTGGGCCCGAGAGCTCGGCCGGCGCCACGGCACAGTCGAGGCTTCTCAGAGGCGGGCCTCGGGGCCCAGGCTGGCCGCCTCACCCACAGCCCGGTCAGGGTGCTGACCCTTCCTCCGGGCGACCTGCATGGACTCGGCCAACACGCCCGGCTGGTGCTGGGAAGGGATGGGGGCTAAATGGGGGCTTTGGTACACAGTAGGTGCTCAATAAATATGTGGCGAATGAGTGCGTGCGTGCTGTGGCAGTTTCTAGGAAGACAGGCCCCCCCCTTGCTGAGAATCCTCTAGAACAATGTGGGCTCTCCCTGTGGGTGAATGTGGTCCCCAGGTGGGTCGCCGGCCCTAAGTGGGCCCAAAGCCGCGGAAGAAACACGAGTGACGCGTCCTGTCTGCAGACAGAGCCGGGGGTGTGGGGCAGACCCGCCAAGCTCTCCTGCCCTCACCTCCTCCTTCTCTCCGCCCTGCAGGTCCCTCCACTCCTCGATGGGCTGCCCCAGGTCCACGGTGTTCATGGGCACCTTCACCTCCCCGATGATGTCGTGTTTGGAGAAGCGGTCAAAGTCGTAGATGGCCATCACCAGGGTCTTGCCCCCCAGCTCCTGGTAGGGCACCTGCAGGGCACAGGCAGGATGGAGGGGTCAGGGCAGCTCGGGGCCTCTGGGGGCCCTGCAGGACACCTGCCAAGTCTGCAGACACCCAGGCTCGGGTCCAGGCCGAGCTGGTTCTGGGCCTCAGCCACAGCCCAGGACCAGGGGAAGGTCCGCAGCGGGCCAGCCTGTCACCTTGAAGGTGAAAGTCTCGTTGAAGGCAGGGTTCAGCGTCTTCCGATGGACTTTGGTCTCATATTTCTTCTTCTTGTCTGGAAGGAGGAAGACCTTGACATAAGGGTCCGAGGTGCCGCCCATGTCCAGGGCGGGCAGCTCCGCGGCCTGCAGGACGCCCACGGTGAGCTGTGGAGTGAGTGGGTGCCGGGTCAGCCCCGAGGGGGCGGGCGGGTGCCGGACAGGAAGTCGGCCTCCATCTCCCTCCCCGGGGAATCGGAGTAACACGGGGGAGACGGTCGCCGCGAGGTGACTGGTCTGCCCGAGGAGGGCGGCACGTGGACGGTGGGCAGGCTGAGCACAGCCCTTCTTCCCTACAGCCGGGGTGCCCGCCCCGTGGAGCCCTGGGGGCCGCCCCCGCCCCCGTCCCGCACACCTGGTTGGCCTGGAAGTCGTAGTCCAGAGAGAACTGCAGCTTCCCCAGGTTCTCCGGCTCCTCGGCCTCGCCCTCGCCCTCGCCCTCCGTCAGGCCCGTCTCGGCGTCGTCATCGTCCTGGGGGGCTGAGGAGGGGAGGGAGGGTCAAGGGAGGGAAGGCGGGGTGCCTGCCCCCGTGCAGACCCCAACCCAGAGCTGGAGGGGCGCCGTCGGGCCCCGCTTCCCCTCAGCCCCCAGCCCGGCCCTGTCCCTGCGGGGCCAGCACGGCCCAGATGCCATGCGGCTTCTTGAGTGGCGGAGCCTCCCTGTGACCCCCGCCCCGCCCCCAGCTCAGGCCACCACGTGGGCAGCACGTACCAGGCGTGCAGGCCGGGCGTCCAGGCCAGGCGAGTCCACAGGTGGGAGGAGAAGGGAGAGAGTGGTAAGAAAATCCTGCAGCTCAGACCAGCCGCATGGCAGGGCCGGGGCCCCCACAGGCTCACACGCACACGCACGTCCACGTGCGTGCTCACACACGTGCGCACGTGCACGCGCAGACTCAAAGGCCACGGCCCCTGGCTGACCTCCTGAGATCAGCCCTCCTTCCTCCCTCCACACTGATTCCTTGAGCAAGAAATTCCTCCCAGAACAAACATGGGGAAAGTGAGGCGCCCGGGGCCTCTGCAAACTTAAAAGGAGACACAGGTACATCAGGGCGTCTTCCAGGCTGCTCCCTGAAAGATGGGGAGAAGAGCCACGTCCTTGTGGACGAGAGACGGACCCACAGGGCCCCACAATGAGGACGTGGTCCAGCAGCCCTGCCGGCGGGAAACCGGGTCACACGATGGTGGCTTCCTGGTGGGCGGGGGTCTCTCTTCCCAGCATTTTGTCCCAACGGCCTCCTTTTGGGTCAGTCAAGGACAGTCCCTGCTGACCTGAGCGAGCTCTTCCCACCTGGAGAGCATCGAGGGGCCTCTGGTCACCCGGCCCTGCCTACCTGGCCACCCTTCATGTCCTTCATGTTCATGGCGTTCTTGGCGCCCTTGCCCTTCTCCTTCTTGTTCTTCTTCTTCTTCCAGCAGCACTTCTTGCAGATGCAGAAGCAGCAGGCGAGGAGCAGAAGGCCCAGGAGCACCGCGATGGCACCCAGCGCCCAGGGGGGCACTGCCCACAGGGAGATGGGGTCAGCGGCGCTCGGGCAGCCCCGACCCCTCAGGGATAGAAAGCTGGGTCGGGGCCCGGCCCCGCTGCCGCACCCCGCGTTGTAAACCCACGCTAAGTTGCATGCTTCGATGCCCTCCCCTTTCTGCCACCCCAGCGAGGACAGCCTGTGACAGGGACAGCAGGCAGGCGCACACCACGGGGCCCCCATCTGGGCTCTGCTGAGATCTGACAACTTTGACCCTTGGAACTGCGGCTCACACGAAGGATGGGAGGGTCCTCATCAGACCCTGGTGGGGTAGGAAGGCCCGGCCCTCAGGCGCAGTCCTGAGAGGGCTGAGCCTGCGCCAGGAGGCCGGGCTCAGAGGGCCCGCGGGTTTGGGGAAGTGCAGGGAGGGGCGGGCCGCGGGCCGGCTGGGGCTGCTCTCCGAGGTGCTGAAGCACCGCCTCCCACCAGTGGGGCTGCTCCCCGAATCCGGACCTCGGGTTCCTCCCCACAGCCTTTACCAGAAATCCAGGAAGCAGTAGGGGGTTTTATTTTCTATCTTGCAAAATAAAGTAGTTTTAAAGTATGACTGGAAAACTTGAATAATGATTTCTGTTTCATAATTTTTTATCCTCTTTTGGTTCCATCTTTTGACAGATTTCTAAGTATAAGAACGTTTATCCCCCCTGGAGGGTAGGGCACATAAACCCCCTTGTTTCCTTCATTAGTGCCACACCACACTGCCCCCCATTCCTGAAGGGGATCCCCAAATAATCCAGCCTCGAGTCCAAACATTAGGAAAGATCGCGGCTGTCACACCCCCATGGTGCACACCCCCACCCTCGCCCCCAAGCTGCATACAGATCGATACTCACGAGGGAGCTTGACCATCTCATTGAAGAATCGGTCCTTCAACGTGGCAAACAGGTCCCCCTTGCCCTCCCTGGCACCTCCACTCTCAGTGGAGTTGTCCAGGGGCTCAGCAGGCATGGTGGTGGTGGTGGTGGTGGGAGCCACCATGGGCTCCTGGTTCCTCTTGAAGATGTTCCTCATGGTGGCAGAGGGACGGCTATGGGTGAAGGGGATAGGATGAGCATCCCACGGGCCCGAGTGCAGACGGCTCTGCCCACGGGCCAGGAGAGGCTCTTCCAAAAGCTAAAGACTGTTTATGAATAAAGGCCATTATAACAAACCCACAGCAAACATCATTCTCAATGGTGAAAAAATTAAAGCATTTCTTTTAAGATCAGGAACAAGACAAGGATGTCCACTCTCGCACTATTATTCAACATAGTTTTGGAAGTCCTAGCCACGGCAATCAGAGAAGGAAAAGAAATAAAAGGAATACAAATTGGGAAAGAAGCAGTAAAACTGTCCTTGTCTGCAGATGACATGATACTATACATAGAAAACCCTAACGATGCACCCAGAAAACGACTAGAGCTCGATGAATTTGGTAAAGTAGCAGGATACAAAACGAATACACAGAAATCTCTTGCATTCCTATATATTAACAATGAAAGATCAGAAAGAGAAATCAAGGAGACAATCCTATTTACCACAGCATCAAAAAGAATAAAATACCTAGGAATAAACCTACCTAAGGAGGCAAAAGATCTGCACTCAGAAAACTGTAAGACACTGATGAAAGAAATCAAAGATGACACAACTAGATGGAGAGTTATACCATGTTCTTGGATGGGAAGAATCAATATTGTCAAAATGACCATACTACCCAAAGCAATCTACAGATTCAATGCAATCCCAGTCAAATTACCAATAGCACTGTTCACAGAAATAGAACAAAAAATTTCACAATTTGTATGGAAACACAAAAGACCCCAAATAGCCAAAGCAATCTTGAGAAAGAAAAACGGAGCTGGAGGAATCAGGCTCCCTTACTTCAGACTATACTACAAAGCTACAGTAATCAAGACAGTATGGTACTGGCACAAAAACAGAAATACAGATCAATGGAACAGAATACAGAACCCAGAAATAAACCCACACACCTGTGGTAAATAAATCTATGACAAAGGAGGCAAGAATATACAAGGAGAAAAGACAGTCTCTTCAATAAGTGGTGCTGGGAAAACTGGACAGCTACACGTAAAAGAATGAAATTAGAACATTCTCTAACACCATACACAAAAATAAACTCAAAATGGATTAAAGACCTAAATGTAAGACTGGGTACTATAAAACTCTCGGCAGAAAACATAGGCAGAACACTCTTTGACATAAATCGCAGCAATATTTTTTTTGATCCACCTCCTAGAGGAATGATAATAAAAATAAATGGGACCTAATTAAACTTTAAAGCTTTTGCACAGCAAAGGAAACCATAAACAAAACAAAAAGACAACCCAGAGAATGGGAGAAAATATTTGCAAATGAAGCAACCAACAAGGGATTAATCTCCAAAATATACAAACAGCTCATGCAGCTCAATATCAAAAAAACAAACAACCCAATCAAAAAATGGGGTTAAGATCTAAATAGACATTTCTCCAAAGGCATACAGATGGCCAACAAACACATGAAAAGCTGCTCAACATCACTAATCATTAGAGAAATGCAAATCAAAACTACAGTGAGATATCACCTCACACAGGTCAGAATGGCCATCATCAAAAAATCTACAAACCATAATGCTGGAGAGGGTGTGGAGAGAAGGGAACCCTCCTACACTGCTGGTGGGAATGTCAATTGATACAGCCACTATGGAGAACAGTGTGGAGGTTCCTTAAAAAACTAAAAATAGAACTACCATATGACCCAGCAATCCCACTACTGGGCATATACCTGGAGAAAATCATAATTTGAAATGATACCTGCACCCCAATGTTCACTGCAGCATTCTTTACAATAGCCAAGACATGGAAGCAACCTAAATGTCCATCAACAGATGAATGGATAAAGAAGATGTGGTACATATATACAATGGAATATTACTCAGCCATAAAAAACCAAAATAATGCCATTCACAGCAACGTGGATGGACCTAGAGATTGTCATACTGAGTGAAGCCAGACAGAGAAAGCCAAGTATCATATGATATCACTTATATGTGGACTCTTAAGAAATGGTACAAATAAACATATTTACAGAACAGAAATAGAGTCACAAATGTAGAAAACGAACTTATGGCTAATAGGGTGGGGGGGGGTGGGACGAATTGGGAGATTGTGATTGATATATATACGCTACTATATATAAAATAGATAACTAATAATAACCTACTGTATAGCACAGGGAACTCTGCTCAATACTCTGTAACGACCTATACGGGAGAAGAATCTAAAAAGAGTGGATTATGTATATTTATAACAGATTCACTCTGCTGTACAGCAGAAACTAACACAACATTGCAAATCAACTCTACTCCAATAAAAATTAATTTTAGAAAAAAGACTGTATTAGCTGGGACTTCCCTGGTGGCGCAGTGGTTAAGAATCTGCCTGCCAATGCAGGGGACACAGGTTCGAGCCCTGGTCCAGGAAGATCCCACATGCCGTGGAGCAACTACGCCCGCGAGCCACAACTACTTAAGTCCGTGCACCTAGAGCCCGTGCTCCGCAACAAAGAGAAGCCACTGAAATGAGAAGCCCGCGTACGGCAATGAAGAGTAGCCCCCGCTCGCTGCAACTAGACAGAGCCCGCACGCAGCAACGAAGACCCAACGCAGCTAAAAGTAAATAAAATTAAATACATATATATATATATATATATATATATATATATATATGAGTCCCTGTTTAAAAATAAATAAATAAGAATAAAAATTTAAAAAGACTGTATTAGTCGTAATCCCTTTAAGTCCCAGGGCACTTCCAGCAGTAGCAACACCGTGAAGCAGCAACCACAGGGCCACCAGCCGCTTCTCCCCAGACTCACGCACCAGCCCGTTTCACAGATGCAAAAACAGAGGCCCAGGGCCTAGGCAGCCCCTGCCACTTAGCTCACAAGTCCTGGAATTGAGGTTCGAACCAGTCACCTGAGCCGAGAGCCTGCAAAGCACGCGGCTCTCCTGCGTCGGGCTGCACCCAAGCACTCCACCCAGGAAGGAGCGCGGGCGCAGTGAGGACTCTCGAGCCGCCTCCTCCCTGCGTGACAGCGCCCGGCACCCCCACCCTCCTCACCTCCGTGCCTCAGGCTCCCTCCGCACCCACCCAGGGTGGGTTTCAATCTCTCCTCCAGGAAGATGGCACCCAAGTCCACCCCCGCAGCCCCTTCCTCCCCGGGGTGTCGGGGTCCCTTGCCAGCCCTGCCCCCTCTATACAGCGGCACATCAACTTCCTACTCAAACCAGGGCTGCCCATTAATAACAAAAGCCATCCAGGTTTACGGGGGAGGGAAGGAGACTAAGGGAGACATTCCCCAGGATCCTACCTTCCAGAGATAACACAGGTTAGCGTCCTTGGAGAAGCTTCTAACAGTATTTTTTTCTGAGGGTGTTTTACATGTTGCGATCATACTATATATAATTTGGTATTCTGCCCTTTTTTCACATAAAATTTTGTCACAAGCATTCTCCTTTATCATTAAAAACTTCCTTTGTGGGCTTCCCTGGTGGCGCAGTGGTTGAGAGTCCGCCTGCCGATGCAAGGGACGCGGGTTCGTGCCCCGGTCCGGGAAGATCCCACATGCCGCGGAGCGGCTGGGCCCGTGAGCCATGGCCGCTGAGCCTGCGCGTCCGGAGCCTGTGCTCCGCAACGGGAGAGGCCACAACAGCGAGAGGCCCGCGTACCGCAAAAAAAAAAAAAAAAAAAAAACTTCCTTTGTTATCAAGTAGCTAAATAATGCCCTGCTGCGCGGTAGTGCTGTATTTGATGCTTAGATGGTTTGCAAGCTCCTGCTGGTAAAAGTATTATCGTGATGGTCTTCATTTAAGGTAACGTTCTTACGAGTTTTTAAACTCTGCTCCCCCAACCCTCCCCTCCCCACCGAGCTATTTCTGCTTCTCAAAATGGGGGTACGAGCCTCCTCCACAGGCCCTGTGAGGTCAGACGCAGGCAACACGAGCATCCCTCTGCCCGGCGCACAGTCGGTGCCCAGGGGGTGTCTGGACAGCAGCGCACACCTGAGGTGCTCCAGGTCATGGGACAAACAGCACATCTCCTAGAAGCATCAAACACACAGCAGGATGCAAACAGCAAAGGTAAAAGCTAGGCTTTTCGCACTGTGCTTCTCCCTACACGCAGAGCTCTTCTGAGGGCAAGTTTTAGGGGCCCTGAAGCTCCAGCCCTGCTCTAAGAACCCGAGCCCTCGCCCGGGAGCCAGCACGGCCGGCACAAGCCGCCCCGACCACAGGGCAATGCAGGCACATTCTCCCCGCTCACACTCGCCGAGCAGTTTAGTAAGCTCTTGTTACGGGCTGGGTAAACTAGCCTTGATCCTAAAATCCATCTCGAAAGGGAAGGTGGAGCCCGCCGGGCCTCGGGGGCTCAGCCCCATCTCCCTCACCCCCACCTCACTGACCAGGATTCAGCCGCCCGACTCTAAGGAGGCTTGAGACGCAATTCACATCCATTCAATTCACTCATTTAACGTGTTCAGTTTGGTGGTTTTTAGTATACTTACAGGGTTGTGCAACCATTTTCACCAAAAAGAAGCCCTACTTCATTACCAGTCACTCCCCATTCCCACCCTCCTCCCAGCCCCAGGCAACCACTGACCTATCTGTACAGATTCCCCTATTCTGACTTTTCATACAAATGAAATCATATGATAGGTGGCCTTGGTGTTCAGCTTCTCCCACAGAGCGTAGTGTTCTCAAGGGTCATCCATGTCGTAGCAGGTGTCAGCACTTCATTCCTCTCTATGGTTGAGTAATATTCCACTGCGTAGGTAACACATTTTATTTATCCATTCATCAATTTATGGACACGGGTTATTTCCACTTTTTGGCTATAAGAATAATGCTGCAATGAACGTCTCTGTGCACGTTTTTGGACATGTTTTCATTTCTCTTGGGTAAATACCCAGGAGTGGAATTTCTGGGTCATATGGTAACTACATTTGACATTTTAAAGGACTACCAAACTATGTTCCAAAGTGGCTGCACTGAGCCACTATGGAGAACAGTGTGGAGGTTCCTTAAACTAAAAATAGAGTTACCATATGATCCAGCAATCCCACTCCTGGGCATATATCCAGACAAAACTATAATTCAACAGATACATGCACCCCAACATTCCTACATATACATATACACACACATATACACACAATGGAATATTACTCAGCCATAAAAAAGAATGAAATGATGCCATTTGCAGCAACATGGTTGGACCTAGAGGTTATCATATTAAGCAAAGTAAGTCAGAAAGAGAAAGACAAATACCATATGACATCACCAATATGTGGAATCTGAAATATGCCACAAATGAACCTATCTACGAAAGAGAAATAGACTCACAGACATAGAAAACAGACTTGTGGTTGCCAAGTGGGAGGGAGGGAGGGGGAGGGAAGAACTGGGAGTTTGGGATTAGCAGATGTAAGCTATTATCCATAGGATGGATAAACAACAAGGTCCTACTGTAGAGCACAGGGAACTATATTCAATATCCTGTGACAAACAATAATGGAAGAGAATATGAAAAAGAATATATGTATGTGTATAACTGAATCACTTTGCTGTACAGCAGAAATTAACACAACATTGTAAATCACCTATACTTCAAAAAAAATTTTTTTAAACAGCAGCTGCACTGATTTACATTCCCACCAGCATTGTATGAGCGTTCCAAGTTCTCCACATCCTGGACAGTACTTGTTATTACATGTCTTTTTGTTTATAGCCGTCCTAGTAGAGGTGAAGTGGCATCTCACTGTGGCTTTGATTTGCATTTCTCTGATGACTAATGATGTCAAGCATCTCTTCCTGTGTTTATTGGCCATTTGTATGTCTCCTTTGGAGAAATGTGTGTTCAAATCCTTTGTCCATGTTTTAATTGAATATTTGTCTCTTTATTATTGACTTGTATGAGTTCTTTGCATATTCTGGATACCAGTTCCTTGTCATGTATGTTTTGCAAGTATTTTCTCCCATTCTACGGTTATCTTTTCACTTTTTTAATGGTGTCCTTTTTTTCTTTATAATATATTTTTGGATGCATTGGGTCCTCGCCACTGCACATAGGCTTTCTCTAGTTGTGGTGAACGGGGTCTACTCTTCATTGCAGTGCATAGGCTTTTCACTGCGGTGGCTTCTCATTGCCGATCTAGGCACACGGGCTCAGTAGTTGTGGCACACGAGCTCAGTAGTTGTGGCTCATGGGCTTAGTTGCTCCGCGGCATGTGGGATCTTCCCAGACCTGGGCTCGAACCCGTGTCCCCTGCATCGGCAGGCGGACTCCCAACCACTACGCCACCAGGCAAGTCCCTTGATGGTATCCTTTGAAGCACAAAAGGTTTCAATTTTGATGATGCCCAATTTACCTGTTTCTTTTCTTGCCTGTGCTTTTGGTGTCATATCTAAGAAATCATCACATAACCCAAGGGCACAAAGATCTACTCCCATATTTTCTTAGAGGAGCCTAGTAGTTTTAGCTCCTACATTCAAGTTATGATCCACTTGGAGTTCATTTTCGTGAATGCATTTTGTGTATGGATCTCCATTTGTTGCAAAGACTGTTATTCCCCACCGAACTGTCTTCATACCCTTGTAAAATATTAACCAACCATAAATGTGAGGGATTATTTCTGGATTCTCCATTGCATTAATCTATGTCTATCCTTATGCTAATACCACACTGTCTTAATCACTGCAGCTTTGTAGTTAAGTTTTTATATCAGGCAGCGTGAGTCTTCCAAATTTGTTCTTTCATGAAGATTATTTTGCCTATTCTGGGTCTCTTGCATTTCCATATGAATTTTAAGTTCAGCTTTTTTTTTTTTTTTTTTTTTTAAAAAAGATCAGCTTGGGGCTTCCCTGGTGGCGCAGTAGTTGAGAGTCCGCCTGCCGATGCAGGGGACGCGGGTTCGTGCCCCGGTCCGGGAAGATCCCACATGCCGCGGAGCAGCTGGGCCCGTGAGCCATGGCCGCTGAGCCTGCGCGTCCGGAGCCTGTGCTCCGCAACGGGAGAGGCCACAGTAGTGAGAGGCCTGCGTACCACAAAAATAAATAAATAAATAAAATAAAAATTTAAAAAAAATTTAAAAAGATCAGCTTGTTTATTTCTGTAAAAGCCACCTGGGATTTTGATAGGGATTGCGCTGAATCTGTGGGCCAATCTGCGGAGTGCTGCTATCTTGACAACGTAATACTTGACAACGTAATATTCAAATGTCTTTCCCTTTAAGCTCTTCTTTAAATTCTTGCAACACTGTTTTGCAGTTCCCAGGATAAATAAAGTCTTACACTTTTGTTAAATTTATTTCTAGATATCTGATTCTCTTTGATGCTGCTGTAGACAGAACTGCTTTCTTAATTTCATTTCAGATTGTTCCCTGCTCACAGATATGAATGCAGCAGATTTTCGTGTATTGATCTCATGTCCTGTCATATGCTGAACTGGCTTACTAGTTCTGATACTGTGTGGTGTGTGTGTGTGGAACGTGCGTGTGGTGTGTCTTCCCTAGGACTCTCCATCTACAAGATCATGCAAAGTGAGATAATTTCACACCTTTCTTTCCAATCCAGACGCCTTTTCTTTCTTTTTCTTCCCTAACTGCCATGGTAAGAACCTCCGTGCAGTGTTATAGAAGTTGTGAGAGGGGGAATCCTTCTCTTTCCTGATCTTCAGAGAGTCTTCAGTCTTTCTCCACCAAGTACAACGTTAGCTGCAGGCTTTCGTCAGACTCAGCCCGCATGGTCGTTGGTTCTGGATTCTGTGGTGGGCAAGAGGCAGCCCGGCAGAGAGAGGCAGACGGTGATCCCGGGATGCTTACCGCTTGCCAGATGACTCCAAACAAATCCCATTCTCAACTCGATTTCCTCATATAAAAATGGCAGAAAATAATACCCACTTTTCAAAACTGTTGTGAAAATTAAAAGAATAAATTTGATTGTGTCTGGCACGGAGATGATGTTCGATAACTGTGGTCGGATCTGAATCCAGGAGCCCCTTCGAAGGGCCTGAGTGGCCTCGGCACAGCAGAGGGACCCCTACTGGACGTGAACCTTTTCCCAAATCCACAGGACGAGTGACGTGAATCATGAAACAAAAGAATCGACCAGGGCAGACAGTGCTGCGTGTGCCACAGGCTCAGGGGGCCCCACAGACCAGGACGTCAGCTGGAGAGCCCATCCCAGGGGCCTTGAGGTCCAGGAAAAGGGGCTCGGACGGACTCACATCCCCAACAGGAGTGGCCTGATCTGTTTAAAGGGCAACGACAGCTCCACGGGTAGCAGAGGGGGTGAGGCTGGGGCAGGGGGCCCACAAGGGGTGAGTTCACAGTCCAGCCAGAGATGATGTGGACCCAGATAGGGTAGGAACGCTGGGTACAGAGCAGAGAGAACAATGGGGGAGGTATTTATTCATTCATTCATTCAACAAATAACTGATTGAGTGCTTCCCTGGTGGAGCAGTGGTTAAGAATCCGCCTGCCAATGCAGGAGACACGGGTTCAAGCCCTGGTCCGGGAAGATCCCACATGCATGCCTCGGAGCTACTGAGCCCGCGTGCCGCAACTACTGAGCCCGCGTGCCACAACTACTGAGCCCGTGAGCCACAGCTACTGAGCCCGCGTGCCACAACTACTGAAGGCTGGGCGCCTAGAGCCTGTGCTCCACAACAAGAGAAGCCACCGCAATGAGAAGCCCGCGCACCGCAACGAAGAGTAGCCCCCGCTCACCGCAACTAGAGAAAGCCCACGCGCAGCAACGAAGACCCAACGCAGCCAAAAAAAAAACAAACAAACAAACTGATTGAACTCCCATCCCACTTCCCATGCGGGACTTATAAGCTGGATGTTACATAACTGCGCACAAATGAATGTAAAATTGTAACTGTGAGAAATGCACAAAGGAGAGACCCTTGCTGGTGTGAGTCTGTCCTGGGGTGTACCTGACCTAATCTGGGAGAGCAGGAATGCTTTCCTGAGCAACTGGTGGTGGAA
The DNA here is from genome assembly GCF_003676395.1 of Aethalodelphis obliquidens. NCBI lineage: Eukaryota > Metazoa > Chordata > Mammalia > Artiodactyla > Delphinidae > Aethalodelphis > Aethalodelphis obliquidens. Next base: position 3,476,527 of record NW_020838041.1, read on the forward strand.
TGGGGGGCCTCCAGGCAAAGAGGAAAGGCAGCAGCAGCACATGCAAAGGCCCAGGGGTGGGGGCAGCATCACGGGGAGCCCAGAGCCTGAGGAAGCCCAGCATAGCCACAGGAGGGGGCACGGGTGCAGGTGAGCCCGCAGGACCAGGCGCACAACCTTACAGCCACAACAAGGAGTCTAAGGATGTGGGTAATATGTTCACATTTACATTTTGGAAATTTCACTTAGACTGAAGTGAGTAAAAGAGGCTGGAAAGGAGCCTGGCTCCAGAGGGAAGGGGAAAAGCGTCAAAAACAGCCAAAATGAATGTCTTGTCATCCCCAAGTTCTTATGAAAGATCAGACAACGTTCCTGGGGGTTCGCGGCGGGGGTGGGGAGATGACAGCTGCTGGGAGGGAGCAGGGGCCGCACACCCGTGGATCCCAGGGCCTGGGGCCTGAGGACACAGCTGCCCAAAGAGCAGGGGAACAACACACACCCTGAGAAGCCAGATGCCGGCGGAGGCGGGGCGGGGGCAGCGCCGGGCCCCGCCCAAAGCCTTGGGGTCCTCAGCCCCTCCTGCCCTCTCCGCCCAGCCGGAGCATCTGCAAACTCCCTCCTCCACTCACCACGTCCTCCAGTTCAGCCAGGAACAACAGCTACGTTCTGGAAGCTTCCACAGTCCTCCACTCAGTCTAATCCCCACACGGCAGCCGGGCTGATCCACGTGAAGCCCCCAGGGCTTCTGTTCACACTCAGAAAAAGGGCCCCGCTGGCCTGGGCCCGGCTCCTACTCACTGCCCTTCCCTCACCTCTGCTCTCTGCGTGGGCCACAAACTCACCCGGCAAACGCCGGCCCCCAGTCTGGACGCCCCCCGAAACCTCCTTGGCCTCGGAGGGGCCCTTAGCCCCTCGGCTCACGTCCTCCCAGGTCCCTGCACCCTGTTTCTCTGTCTTGTTGTGAGACTCACCGGCGAAACACCAGCCCTGAAACTGCCCGGCTCGGACTGAGTGCCCGCGACCCTCAAACTCACGCGTGGATCTAAGGCTCAGTGTGACGGAGGGCGGGGCCTCGGGGTGATCCGGTCAGGGGGTGGGGCCCCCACGGGCGGGTGGGTGGGGTTCGCCCGAGAGCCTGACGGCCCCGCCCTCCACGAGGGCCCGGCTGCCGCGGGGGGTGGGGGGCGGGTGGGCCTCGCGGGACTTCACAAAACCCACCCGCCCAGGCCAGCGGCGACCCCTGCCCAGCCAAGGACCTTCTCGCGTTTGAAGGGGACCGTCTGACCCGTGTTCCTTTTCACGCCCACCTCCGGTTCCCCCCTCCGTCCCCCCTGGGCTCGCCCCCTCACCCCACCACGCGGCTGTGAGGAGAGGTCACCAGACCCCGCGGACACTTGCGTGCCTGTCGCGCCGGACGGCCCGCGATGGCCACCCGACCGGCCCCGCACCCTGGTTTCGGCCACAACTCCGACTCCTCCGTTTGCCTCAAGCCCCTTCTCTGCCAGGCCTCGGTGACCCCGCGACCTTCCCCGCACTCGGCCCCGCACCCACCCTGCCCCCAAAGCAACCTTCTAGAACGTGAATCTCATCCTGCCACCTTTAGACGCCGCCCCGGGGACCGCAGCTGCCCCTGAAGGTGGCCTTCAGGCCCGTCGTCTGTGTCCGGCGCCCTCGCCCCCATCTCCATCGCCACCGCCACCCGGCGCCTCCGCCCACCGTCGCTGAGTGACTGCTTCTCTCCGCTCGGCTCAAACGGCTCCCCTTGCTCCGGCCCGAGACCCGGCCTCTCCCCGCACACAGCCTGCGGCGGCCTGAGCAGAGGCTGCGCTCGCCTGCCCGGCCGGCGCTCGGCTGCGTGAACCACACCCGGCGCGGCTGCTTCCCGGGAAGAACCGTCCCTGGGGCTCGGCACGCGGGCCCAGGCCGTGGCCTCTCTGGCGGCCTTCCCGCTGCAATAGAGCGGAGTAGTTGCCACCGAGGTGTGCGGCCGAGCCTGAGATGTTTCCTCTCTGGCCCTCGGGGGGAAAACGTTGCGGCCCTGCCCTGGCAGGTGTCTCGCCGTCTGGCGCGCGACGGGCACTCGGCAGACGCGTGTGGGGCGGGCAGGAGCGAGCCAGCAGCACAGACCCTCGCGTCACAGGGTGGGCAGGGCTCGGCTGCCCCCACGGCCCCCGGGCGGGTCCAGGGGCGCCACCCCAGCATGGGGGCAACGGGCCTGGGGAGCCTGTCGTGACTGGGGGGGGTGCACCCCTGGGAGCGGCGGGGCTGGGCCATCCGAGCTGGGCCATCCGAGCGTCCTGACCGGCGGGGCCTTAGGCCTGTTCCCGGCTGCGCGGGCTGTGGCCCCGGGAGGGGCTGGACGAGCTGCCGGCCCTTCCCCAGCACCGCGAGGCTTCCTTCACAGCCTCCAGGGTCCAGCTCAAACCGTAAAGAGAGAGAAGCAGCCCCAGCCCTTGCACACTGTGCCTCCGGCGCCTCTGAGGGGCAAAGGGTTCCCCGTCAGGAGCGGCAAGATGGGGTCAGCCCCACCCAGTGAGGAATGTTTGGGAAAGCACCAGCCATTTCTCCAGCAAAGAACCGAGGCTTCACGTTCCCTCCGGATAAGCCTAGGGGTGGGGGTTTCACCCCCGCTTATTCCACCAGAAGCTAAGGAAGCAAAGATGCTCGACCGCAGTTCTCAAGACTCCTGTGGGGAAGAGGCCCAGAGAGGTGAAGTAACCTGTCCAAGGGCACACAGCGCGCGCTGCCGGGGGCGGCGCTGGACCCACAGTCCCTGGAGCACAGCGGGACGAGGGGAAGTGGTCCTCCCCGGGGGCTCAGGCCGCAGTCCTGGGCACGGCTCCAGGATTGAGGGTGATGGGTGAAGCTGTCTCTCGCGGCTCCCGCGCAGGAAGCGTGAAGCCTGAACTGGCGCATTAGCCAGCGATGCCCGCAGAGAGCGCATGCGCAGGAGAGGGGACGGGGTGGGGCTGGTGAAGACTCGGGTCACCTGCCACAGCAACCCCCTCCCCCAGCCACTCGGTGGGAGGGAGAGAGGGAGGGAGGGAGGAAATGGGGCCGCCCACCCCGAGGCAGGTGGTTAGGGCCGCGCTCCGCAAAACGAGGCCCTGAGACCCTGAGATCCGAGCGTCGGGCCAGGGGAAGTGCGGGCCCAAGGCTGGGTGTTGGAAGGAAAATAAGCCCCCGGGGCTGTGCCGGCCTGGACCGTCCTCACCTGCCCTCCTGGGGGTGGGGGGGGCGCGGCATCACCCCCTCCCGCGACGAGGCTGTTCTGCTCAGACAGCTGAGTCAGCGTGAAGGTTGGGCCTCAATCCCCCACGGCCTAAGCCTCCAGCCCCCCCACCTCCGCGGCAGGAACAGGGCCCCATCCGTCTGTCTGTCCAGTCCATCTCTCCAAGGTGGCCACTCGGCTCTCTGACCGTCTATCTCAGGCCCTCGGACCCTGCATCTCCCCCGGGAGTCGGTCCCACGAGGGGCCGCAGCCCCGCTCCCCACCCTGACCCCACAAGGAACCTCTCCCGAGTGTCCCTAGGCGAAATCAAAGGGACGGTCGCCTCGGCCAGACTCTCAAGGGGCCCAGGCCCTGGATCCGGATCAGAGGGAGCCACGGGAGGCGCCCATCTCCCCCTCCCCCACCCCTCGCGCTGACGCCCACCTGCTGCTTCTGCGCCCCTCCACGTGCTCCCAGAGGAGCACGACCCCTAAATGGAGCCTGACCCCATGTGGGAGACGAGAAAGTTCTACCCCCACACCCCTGCCAAGGGCACAGGTGCCCACACCCTGACCCCCCCCCCAACATGCACACACACACCCACATGCACACACACCCCCCACGCACTCAGGCCCGGCTTCCATCGATACGGACAACGGAGAGCTGAGGAGATTCCATCTTTGCTGACACTGTATTCGCAGAAGCCAAAGGAATGAGATGGAAACTGGTTAACCAACAAGACGCGTCTCGCTGAAGCCAGCGGCTAAGAAGGTTGATACTTAAGGGTAAGTTTGTCTTTATTTTTCTGGACCCATGCTTCAGTCCAACATTTGGGCCTAGGAGGTGGAGACTAAAATTTGAATGAATTAATTTTCTAGCTCACTTTGAAAATAACTTGCCCATGTCTGTGAGTTCCTCGCGTGCCTGCCTGGGTCGGCCGTGGACACCTGTACCTGGAGCCAGGCCACCGCCCGCGTGGAGAAGCAGAGCGTGCTCTGCACCGGCCCCAGGGCCCCAGCCTTGGGAAGTCCCTCCCAGCGTCTCACTTCAATCTTTCCGGCTCCAGCCACGCGCCATTGCCTTCCCCCGCATCCAGGCTGAGATGAGCAAATCCCAGGCTACGCCTGCACTCCCGTAAGTGAGGATGGTCAGAGGAGAAAGCTCCCGTGAGGCCCCACACATCTGCCACGGGCTGTTCTCCCTGGACCTGGAATCTGGGTGCAGGATTCACAAATCACAGATGAGCAGAACCCGGACCCCGAGAGCCCAGGGAACCCTGCACACCACGCGGTCCAGAACCCATGTGTGAAACATCACACGGGGAAAGGCTGCACGCCCCTCCAGGTGCACCACAGCCACTATCTCGGGCACAGGGGGCGGGGGGCGGGGACACCCCGTCAGGCCCGGCAGGACCACAGCCCGACCCCACCCAGCACCCGCAGTGTCTCCCAAACCCACAGGCGCCCTCATGGGCCTCAGGGTCTCAGCGAGCAGGTGGGGAAGGGTTGACCACGAAGGGTGACTGAGGGGGGGTCCGTGGACACGAGGACCACAGGCTGCCGGATGCAGGTTGTGGGAAGGAGCGGGGAGCAAGGCTGGGCCTGGTATGGCCCCCCGAGTGTCAGGGGCCCAGGGGCACCCGACCTCGTGCTGTGTACGCGGGCAGGAGGGGCAGCCCCACTCCCCGACTGAGCAGTGATAACCCAACGGCACAAACCCGCCCTGCGCACAGGACCGCAGCCCCACGGCCCATTATCCTTCCTCCAGATGCACAATGACGTGTTCAGTGAAAACCATTAAAAATGGACACAGTGTCTTCCTGGCTAAACGTTACGGGCTCTGATACACAAGGTCTGCTACACACGGCTCCCCTAAAGGAGCTGGGACGAGGGTTTGGGCTGAAAGCAAATGCCTTTTAATGTGAGCATAAGAGAGTGTGTGTGTGTGTGTGAGGTGTGTCTGTGTCGTGTGCATATGGCATGTGTGTGTATGTGTGGTGTGTGGTATGTGGTACGTGTCTGTGGTGTGTACAGTGTGTGTGGTGTGGGGGGGGTGTACAGTGTGTGTGCGGTGTGTGGGGGGGTGTACAGTGTGTGTGTGGTGTGTGTATAATGTGTGTGTGGTGTGTGTGGGTGTGTACTGTGTGGTGTGTGTACACTGTGTGTGTGGTGGGGGTGTGTA
>NW_020838041.1:3481997-3502437 GCF_003676395.1 Aethalodelphis obliquidens
GGGGGGGGAAGAGCAGCAGGCAGGGGTGACGGAGGTGACAGGCTCTGAGAAGACCGCCGATCCCCTCACGGATCCCCCGCGTGGAGCCTGGCAGGCGGGGCCTCCACATCCGGTGGAGCCTGGGCGCCATCCCCTACCCCCCAAACACGCATACACACACGGCGGGACCGCAGGTCACACAGGAGGACGGAGGCCCCAGGGCCACCTGGGAGGGGCCTCAGCAGGGGAACCGGAGAGGCATGTGTGTGACACGTGTGTGACACCACGCGCGACGTGTGAACACCCTGTGATGCGTGTTATATGGCCAAACGTGGGAACATGAGGCGCCCTGGGGCGAGAGGCTACACCCTGATGAGGGAGCCCCTGGGTGGTCACATGGCACAACCACAGCGCCTGGGGGCTGGGAGAGCCGCGGGCCACCCGCATCCGCTGGCGTCACTGTCACCTCTGGCCCGTCTCTCGGGCGAAGGGGCCTCTGCCTCCGAAGGTGCCAGAAGACCTGCCCCCTTCCCTCCACCCTCTGCAGAGCGGCATCCCTCCTCCCAGGGGCCCCGGGCTTGACGACGTCACCTCTGTGGGCAGCACGAGGTGGGGAGTGAGGGGACCGTGGAACCAGACCATCCCAGCCGGGCAGCCCCGGAGGCGGGCTCTGTCTCAGAGCTGATCCCTCAGCTCCGCACAGGGCAGGCGACCGTCCCCGGGGCAGCCGCTGAGATGAAGCCGCGTGTGCGTTGGGTGCAAAGTGGACCCCAGGACACACGCGTGCCCTTCCTCAGTCCCCTGCGTCACACATGCGCATCGTCTGACCCTGTGTCCCCAGAGCGAGGGGGCAGGTGCGGCCCAGCAGCCCAGGCGGCTCTGTCCAGGAAGCAGGGGAGCTGGGAGGGGCAGGTGGGAGTTTGAGGCCGGCGCCCCTCCCTCCCAGCTCTGCCCACTCCTCAGGCTGGTCACTCCTGCCCGTGTGGCAGCCTCTCGTGTGAGCAGCCCCCTGGGCCTGGCAGCAGGTAACTGAGAAGGTGGGGTCCACCGGGCGCTGCCCTCTCCCCTCCGCAACCACCATCCTGCTTCAGGGAGAAGAGGGAGACCCGCAGCAGAGGCAGGCCCGTCAAGGCCAGACCCACGCACCCGGGGGCCGAGCGGCCACGGTCTGGGCGGGCGGGCCTGTGGTCCCGGATGGCCCAACAAGAGGAAGATAAGCCAGCGCTCCTGGGGAGGGGCAGGGCAGCTCAGAGCCTCCAGAGAGTCGGGGGGGTTGAGGCGTGAGCACCACCTCCCTGATTACCTAGGGCGGCGGCGTCTGCCCTGTCCAGCCTTGAGAAGGACCCCTGGACGTCTGACTGTTTGGAAATCCAACCTCCACCTGACCCTCACTCTCACTCACTCCCCCAGGTGCCTGCAGGCTCCCTGCTGAGCGGCCAGCCCCTCAGCAGCTCCAGAGATCCAGACTCAGGCCTTGGTGGGCACGCAGCAGGAGGGCCTCTTCCCCACGATGGAGGCCTCCCTGAGGGCGTGGACGCTGAGCTCCCAGCCCCCCCGCCAGGGCTCCTTCCCCAGCCAGCAGGTCCCACTGTGGGAGGACGGGGCGGGGGCAGGGGGAGGCCCCACGAGGGCCATGTTGCGTTTCTCTCCACGCTCAGCCCCGTGAGGTCAGTGCTTGGCGCCCACTTCAGAGATGAGCAACCAGGCTGAGCACGGAGGCTGAGCCAGGAGCCCTGTCTGCCCTCGGTGGGGCGGGGAGTCAGTGAGGAGGATGCAGTCTGTCCCCCCCATTTCCACGAGGGCCTCCTTCCTCCCAGACGCCTGGTGGGCCCTGGGGAAAAGACATGCCCAAGGCTTCCCTGGTGGCGCAGTGGTTGAGAATCTGCCTGCCAGTGCAGGGGACACGGGTTCGAGCCCTGGTATGGGAAGATCCCACATGCCGCGGAGCAACTAAGCCCATGCGCCGCAACGACTGAGCCTGTGCTCTAGAGCCCACGAGCCACAACTACTGAGCCCTTGAGCCACAACTACTGAAGCCCGTGCGCCTACAGCCCATGCTCCGCAACGAGAGGCCACTGCAACGAGAAGCCCACGCACCGCAACGGAGAGTAGCCCCCGCTCGCCACAACTAGAGAAAGCCCGTGCGCAGCAACAAAGACCCAACGCAGCCAAAAATAAAAATAATTAATTTAAAAAAAAAAAAAAAAGACATGCCCTTCACTCTTCACACAGAGATGCCTGTTTCCGCCAATACCCCTGACAGCTCACCGTCTCGTGTGAATCCCAGGACACGATTATCCTCCCTGAAGAAACCAGCTTCCTCCTGCCTGACCTGGGGACCAGGACGGCCAGACGTGTCCTCAGAATGCCAACAGGCCGGAGGAGGGGAGAGATGCAGCAGAATCCCAATTGGAAAGTCCCAACTAAGAACTCTGTGGATGCAAACCTAGGAAGCAGTGTCCCCGAGGACGGGAGGTCAGCCCCGCAGCCCAGACGGCCCAGCGGGAGGGCCAGAAAGGCCTCTCCTGACCACCACGCCACGGCCCGGGGCAAGCTCACACTGGGCCTCTCCCGGTGAAGCCCCAGCCCCAGCCCGGCCGCCCTCCGGGGCCCCGCTCTGGGCCAGGTCCTCTCTCCTGAGCCGTCGCCCTGTCCCAGCTGTTCCCCACCTGTGTCCAGACACTGCGAAGTCTTCCACCCCCCTCCCCCACCTCCAGCTGCCCAGACACTCGTGCCGTCCGGCTCTGTCTTGCCTGCTCGAGCTTTCAAGTTGTTTTGGGTGGGTGGAGGGGTCCGACCCCACCCTCCCCAGGGAAGCAGCAGAGTCGGCTCCTTCTCTAGGCCCCAGTCCACCCTCAGATGACAGGACCGCACGCGGTGAGGCCAGGCCGCCCAGACGCCCCGGACATCCCCCCTGAACCCTCGCCGTGCCAGCAACCCGCCAGGTGGTGTAGCCCAGCAGCCGGCGGGCAGGTGTGTGGCTTGGGAGTGGGGGGCACGGCAGCTGACGCCCTGGAAGTCCCTGGCACAGGTGCCAAGGGGACTAGGAGCACAGTCACGGGGAGAAGGAAGCCGGGGATGGGCTTTGGGTTCCAGGGCCCATAAAGGAGATGCGAGGGAGAGGAGAACTGGGGTGGGGGGGCTGCGGAAACGAGACCTCAGCTGCAGTGACAGGCGAGCGTGGAGAGCAGTGATGGGAGGGGACGTGGGGGCCTCCGGGCGTCTTGGGTGTCTGCACAGGAGTGCGGACCCCTCAGTCGTGCACTCTGTGCACCTCGATCAGAAGAGGACAGAACGTGCAGGAGAGAAAGAGCCGTGAGCTGGGGGGCATGGCCGGCACCCCAGCCCGGTCTGGTCCACCCCAGCCCTGCTGCCCCCGTGGTGCCAGGGGCTCCGGCTGAGGGACCATGGGGCAAAGGCAGCGAGACCAGCAGCACCACCCGGGAGGCTTCCTGGAAGAGGCGCAGAGTCGGGATGTTTGGGAGGCGTGGAAGGGGCTGACCAGTTCCAGGCCAGAGACAGACCTGGCAGGGACGGCCATTGACAACTACAGAACAAGATGGGAGGGCTCAGAGCCACCACCCCCGGAGGCAGGGGGGACAGCTGACCCACGTGGGGAGGACACAGCAGGACGCTGCCCCCGCCCGCTGGGACGCGCTGCTCAGAGCCCCCTGGGCCAGGACACGGAGGCCTCCAGGTGCACGCTCACGGGAACGTCCTCTACCCTGCCACCTGCAAGCACGCGGAAGAGACTGCCCTGGCCCAGCTGGGACTGAAGGCCACGGGGCTGCAGCCCCCTGCCCGGGCAGAGGAGGGGAAGGGAGGTGGGCGGAGGACTATCCCCTCCCTGCGACTGCTGGGAACACTGCCCCCCACAGAGCTCGGCCACCGCGCCGCCTCCAAGGGTCCACACACGGCACATCCGTGGCCGAGGCCACGAGACCCAGCAGGAGGCAGAGACTTGCCCCAGGTCACAGGGTCAGGGAGGCGCGGCCTGGCTCCCAGTCAACCGGGGGGGTCAGCAGGGCAGGCCCGACTAGGTGAAGCCCCCGCCATCGCCGAGTCCTGGCCGTGGCCCCCATCAGACTGCGTCCCTGGAGCTGGTGACCTGGGGTGTCTGCCGTTTCCGTATTTCTAGCTTTCTGTCCCACACGCTCCAGGCACCCAACGCGGTCTCTCCTAACAGCATCTCGCTCTTCGTGGTGGCCCCTTCCCCGAGCAAGGTCCCCGTGGAGGGAAGGATCCCACCACGCCTCTCCCGGCCCAGACACTGCCCTGCGGCTTCCTCTGCTTCTCCTGCAACTCCAGCAGCACCAAGGGCTGGGGGCCTGACCTTCCCCAGAGGCCCCCCGCTTCACGGTGCGGGAGCACAGATTCAGGCTCAGAGTGAGGGGAGAATCTCTGCCCCAGCACTTGCCGAAATCCTGATGGGACGTTGGTTTTGTAAGGTAATGAGTGCCCTGTCATTGGGGGTATTCAAGCTGAGGATAGACCACTACTGGCATGAGCCAGGGAGCGACACAGTGTTGGCCTAGATGAATTTCAAGGCCCCCTTTCTAACACTTCACATCTCTAAATCCCTGACACTTCCACCCCACCCCTACTGCCAAGTGGCCGGTTCCCCAAGCAGCTTGTCCTCAGGAGGAAGCTGCCACCCAGTTTTTGGGGAGCCCAACGGTTCTCTTTATAACATCACTACTCTTGCAGGGACAGCCTGGCGCTGTTAAAATTAAATACAAAATAGAGACTAGACTTCAGAAATTCCCTGAGCAGACAAAACCATTTAAGCCACGTAAGCAGAAGTAAATCTAGCTTATTTCGTGAACATAAGCAAACCTTAACCCAGGTTACTTCTTGTAAATGCCTCTGACAATCATAAAAGAAACAAGCCATCGCCCTAAAGGCCGCAGGAGACAAAGACACACCGCACCCTACCGTGCTTCGCAGATAGCGTGCGTTTCACAAATCGGAGGTCGCTGCAGCCCCACGTGGCGCGCGTCCAGCAGCACCATTTTCCTGAAAGCCTTGCTCACTTGTGTCTGTGTCACATTTTGCGGATTTGCACAATATTCCAAGCTTTCGTTGTTATATTTGCTGAGGGGATTCGCGAGCAGTGATCTCTGATGTTACGAGGGCAGGTGTTTGGGCATCTTTTAGCAATAAAGTGTTTTGTAATCAAGGCACGTATGTTGTTTTTACAGAGATGACGCTATTGCTCACTTAAAAGACTGCAGTCTGGTGTAAACGTAACTTTCAGATGCACAGACAACCCAAAAACTTTGTGTGCCTGTCTCTACTGCGGTGTACCTGCTGTCACTTTCGACCAGTCCCCTGGTGTCTGGAAACCTTGCTGCAATGGGCAACCACGGTGAAGGGTGAACGCTCTCCCGGCACCAGATGCGCCACCCTGGGGCGTCCCGCCCGAGCTTCCCGCCAGTCTTTGAATTTGAACGCTCCCAGTTCACAGCTGGTCCTCACATGCCCGATAAAGCCTGATGACACCATTTACTGACTTGGTGGTCTGAACTGTGCCATCTCTGGGTTTTGAACAGGGGTCAGGGTAGGGTGGTGGCTGCCCTGGGGCCTGGGCTCCGTCTCGTGTTGCCACCCCGTGGTGAGCGGGCCACAAGACAGGGCGGAGTCTGGACTAGATGGGGACCAGCCCAGCTCCTGCCAATGGAGGGACGGTGGAGGGGGTGCTGGCAGGAGAAAAGGGAGCCCTGGCCCAGCCCCCCAAGTGCGTGAAGGGAAAGGTGAGTGTCGGAGCGCATCGGGGCAGGCAGGCGGTCCAGTGGTTAGGACCCAGCGCTCTCACTGCCGTGGCCCGGGTTCGATCCCTGGTCGGGGAGCTAAAATCCTGCAAGCTGGGTGGCGGCCAAAAAAAAGAACAAAGGGCCCACGGAGCTTAAAAACAGTGGGAGGCACAGGCACGGCGTGGGGGGGGGGAGCTCAGCAACTACAGGCGGGAAAGGCCACCCTGGAGACTGGACACACTCAGTGGAAAGAGCTGCGGGGCAGGCAGGCCAGGCCTGCAGGACTGCCCCGGCCTCAGGCAGGGAAAGAGCCGAGACCCAGGGACACGCCAGCCGCCTGCCCAGAGACACTCCGGTGGTCCCCCGGGTCTGGGCCGCCACAGAAGCCCATCCTCTCCATCCGGAGCGCAGGCTTCTGGAGGAGACCGCCACTCACACCCTTCACCGCCACCTGCCAGCTCGCAGAAGGCATTTCCCCAGAGGCGCCGCTGGTCCCTCTGCGGGTTAAAGGCTCGGGACACAGCGCCTGGATCCAGGAGGAGCTCTGGCCTGGATCCAGGAGGAGCTCCGACCAGCAGGTTCTGGAAGTGGGAATGCGGAGCGGAGGGAGGGCCGGGAAAGGCTGCAGGACGCGGACATGCAGAAGGAAGATGCACAGCGGCCGCTGCTGCCTCTCCCGGTGTCGCCAGACTGGGCCGGCTGACTCGGAGTCGGCCAGCACACACTGGGCACCTACCGTGTGCACAGCACCTTCCCACAGACGGGCCCAGCCCAGGAAGGAGGGCCGAGCCTCAGAAGCCGGCGGGCTGTTTCAGCGGCGGGTGCCCCCTCCTCCCGCCCCCGCACTCAGCCCCCACCTGGCTGGTCGGCACACTAGGTGGGAGAAGCATTGCTGGGAAGACTGCGCAGAATCTCCACGGGAGGTACGACCTGGAAGGAAGCCCAGGATCTGGTACCCCAGCCCCTGCTGCACAGCAGGAAATGAGGCCCAGAGAAGGGAAATCTCTTTCCAAGTCAGGAGGGGAGTCAGAGCTGGGATGCCTCCCTCGCCCCAACCCCAGGTGGAAGGTCCTCTCTGCCTCTTAAGAGCATGTGGGAGGCTTTCCATACTAGGGGGACACAGGAGCCCCTAAAACTGCACCCGGGGACAGAGGATGCAGGGGTCTGGTCACCTCCCCAGGAGAGCCACGTGGTGGGCAGGGAACACTCCCACAGCATCGCACTCAGGCCAGCGCGTCGGGTTCAAGCCTGGCTCCCCAGCAAGTATCCTTGGAACCTCTGAGCGCCAGGTTCCTTATTCTATAAAATGGGAATAATAATAGTACCTGCTTCACAGAGAACTGTGACAACTGAAGGAGGCTGTCCACATACAGTACTCAGAACAGGGTCAGTAAACAGCAGCTTTAAAAATAAGTGCCGTTGGGACTTTCCTGGTGGCGCAGTGGGTGAGACTCCGCGCTCCCAATGCAGGGGGCCCGGGTTCGATCCCTGGTCAGGGAACTAGATCCCACACGCATGCTGCAACTAAGAGTCTGCATGCTGCAACTAAGAAGCCTGCCTGCCTCAACTAAGACCCGGAGCAACTAAATAAATAAATAAAAATATAAATAAAATTTTTTTTAAGTACTGTTGTCCTCAGTCTCCATGGAAAGTGGTTTCCAGGACCCCTCAAAATCCAAGGCCGCTCAAGTCCCTCATATAAACCAGGGCTGTGTTCGTGTATAACCTAGCGCATCCTCCGGCAGGCTTTAACTCCTCTCTAGATTACTGATGATACCTAATACAATGTAAATACTATGCAAAGAGTTGCTGGCATGCGGCAAATTCAAATTTTGCTTTGTGGAACTGTCTGGAATGTTTTTCAAATATTTTCAATCTACAGCTGGTTGAATCTTCAGGTGTGGAGGAGAACCCACGGATGCAGAGAGCAGACTATATACCATTTGACCCAGCAATCCCACTCCTAGGTATGTACCCAAGAGAAATAAAAACATTTGTCCTGTCAAAAACCTTTACACGAATGGTCACAGCACCCGCATTCACAACACTCAAAAACCAACCAAAAACAAACAAACAAACAAAAAAAACAAAAATAAATAAATAAAAAAAAATTAAAAAAAATTAAAAAAAAAAACCAACCAAAACGCCCATTAACAGATGCATGGATAAATGCACTGCTGTCCCTCCCTGCAACGGAGTATTATTCAGCCATTCAAAGGAATGAAGGACTGATACATGAGATGATGTGGTTGGACCTTGAAAATATATGCAAGTGAAAGAAGCAAGTCACAAAAGACCACGTGATGAACGACTCCATTTATGTGACACGTCCAGGGAGACAGACTGACAGAGACGCAGGACAAAGTATCCGTTGGCTGGAGGTTGGGGAAAAGGAGAACAGGAGTGACCACTAACGTTTACACTTTTTCTTTTGGGTGAGAAATGTTCTGAAGTTGGGTGGTGGTGGTGGATGCGCGACTGTAACTGCACGAAACCCACTGAACTGTGCGCTGCGGCTGAGTGGCCCGCACAGTGCGTAAATTATACCCCAGCGAGGCCGTTTTTAAAAGTAAAAAATCTACAAAGCCCTGTAAGGTAAGGGGCTTCGATCACAGTTTTGAGGAGGGTGATGGGTTCAGAGAGCTCGAGCATCGGCCCGCAGCCTGGGCAGGCGGCTATAGGGTCTGACTCTGGACTCTGTGGTACTGAACTCCGAGTCTGGGGCTCTTTCCGGAAGCTTCTCCCGAGCCCGAATCCAGCCTGACTCCCAAACACCTTGGGAAAAGCCTTCACTCCTCTCCCACGGAGCCCCTCAGGAAGTCTTCCCAGCTCTCTCATCACACCTCCAGCTTCCTGAGGGAGGACTTTCCATGGGATCTAAGGTCATGGCCAAGGTCAGAGGAGACAGGCACCCGACCAGGACCCTACACTCCAGCCAAAGCCCCACACCTTCTTTAGGAAGCCGGGGTGGGGGGGCGGACGAAACGCAGTGGGCTCTGGGGGCTGTGCTCGCTTTCGAGGTGACCCTGGAGGTGACCTTGGCAAAGCAAGGTCAGGGCTCCTGGAAAATGATATTTGGGAAGAGGCTTTGAGGAGGCGACAGTTCCAAGGCCCTGAGTAGCTCCGAAGACTTAAAGGAGCCTCTCCTCTCCATACCTGCCCCTCACCCCGATGACCAGCCAGAGGGCTACGGGGCAGTGGGCGCCACTCAGCTGGTGGCCTGGGCGCCTGCAGCCTGTCACTTCCCGTCCTCAGCAGAGGCCCTTGGCCTAATCACCTGCCCAATACTGTCAGCAGGCAGGAGGGAAGGCGGCAGGCGAGGGAGGGGACAAGGGTGCCGTCCACCAGGGCCCTGGACCTGCCTCGAGCCACCGTCTGCCCCACCCCCGCCTCCTGGCACTGCACGCAGCCTGGCCGCGGGGGAGGAGGAAGGGCCCCCCGCCCATCTCAGGGTCACCAACCTGGTGTCCCAGCTCGAAGGAGACGTGCCCCCAACTCTCTGCTTGTACAACCGGGGACCACGTCCAGAAACACTCCTGCCCGGAGCATGCCGACCGAGGAGGTGCAGACGCTGGGAGAGGGCGGGCTCAGCCCAGAGCCACCCAGCACCCGCGTGCCCTTGTGGGGAGAGCGCCGCACTGGGGCTGGGGCTGTTTGTAGACAGCGCAACCGGCCAGAGCCTCCACCAGGAAGCCCGCCTGGGTCAGAGGTGAGACGGGAGGAGGCCAGCGCCTCAGACCGTCATCCAGGGCACCCTGGGGGACGCGAGGGAGGCGGTCACCCTTCTCCACCTTTCAGAGGGGACAACTGAGGTCCAGGGGCAGGAAGATGCAGCTTGCCCGGGGCCACGCGCGGTAACTGCACAACGAAATCACTCGATGCCAGGTCCTTCTGGCCAAATACCGTCACCGCCTTGCCTCACCGCCCCCCCCTCCAGGCTCCCACGCTGCTTCTCTATCTACAAAGTGTCCCTCCGGTTTGAAGAAGCACCACAATAACAACAGCGAAATCTTCATACTCTTAACGTTCTCAGAGCTTCACATAAACATTAACACGCTGAATCCTCATCTACCGTATGGCGTACACACTATTTCATTTCCACTTTAAAGATGAGGAAACTGAGGCGACCAGTGTTTCGGTAACTTAGTTACAGCCCTGCAGGAGGTGGGATCTGGACAAGACGCCTGGCGCCTGGGTGGCGGTGCTAGGCACCTGTGACGTGCCAGGCCCACACACCCCACCCCGACGGGCCAGGGCCCCGGAAGACGCAGGGAGTCCGCTCTGCGCTGCGCTCTCGCCCAGGGCTGTGCGCTAGGGGTCCCGGCGGACAGGTTGCAGGCTGCCCCTGCTGCTGCCGGACGGCTGATCAGACCAGGTCGCAGGGCTGGCTGTGGGGAAGGCGGGAGGAAGGCGGGGGGCCCTCCCTCAATCTCCCTGCCGCTGCCCCAGGTCCACGTGGGACATCGATCGCCCTGGCTCTCCGGTCTCCGGGGACCGCCAGCCCTGTGATCGTCTGGGGGCCAGGGGACCGGGGTTAGCCTTGGGTGGCAGCCCTGACCACCAGGAACGTGGCGTGGCCCCTCTGGGGCAGGCAGCACAGCCAGAGCATTCCCAAGAGAGGAAGGGGGCTTGGTGGATCCACCCACAGCCTCCCGCCTGGCGGATTCCCACAGCACGCAGCCACGCGTTCTGCTTCCCAAAGCTCCCTTCGTTAACCTGTGAAGGTGCGATCCCAGGCGACCACAAAAGCCACCGTAGCAGCCGGCAGCTGCCGTGGGTTCAAGAACTGCATTTCCGTGGAGGAAAGGCTCCGGGCTCTGGCCCTCCTCCCCCGCAGGCCCTTCCCCAACTTCAGGACACAGAACAAGCAAGCAGGATGCAGAGAAGGAAAACAAAAAGATAACAAAACACAGGCAGGACAAAAAAATCAGGCACAGCCTCTCCTGACCCCACAAGGGCTTTTTCCACATCTTTCCCTGGGCTCAGGGGCCAGATAAGGAGCGAGCCTGAGCCCCGCTCGGGGGGGCCATCTGCTCCGAGGCCTTTCTGCAGGAGTCCATTCCTCCAGGGAGCCGGCGGGGGGGGGGGGGGGGGGGGGGGGGGGGCGGGCACCAGCTGCAAGCAGTCAGGGAAATGTATTGGGGGTCAGGCTGCGGGCGGGGTGCAGGCTCTCCGAGACACACACAAAGGGTGATTTAACACGGTGGGTCCAAAGGCTGCCTTAGAAGCCGAGTGCTGACGCCGCAGGCCCCGGGCGCCGCGACCTCGCCTTGCAGAATCACTCCCCTCACTCTCGTCCCAAATCGGACGAGATTTCCCTTCCTTTGCCACTGGGCAAATATTGACTTTCTTGCACTCGTGTCACGGATGGTACCGAGGCCAGCGGGCTGGCTATTGTCTCCTCTCTACAGGGCGGGGAGGCTGTCACGGAACAGCTCAGAAGGGCCGGCAGAGCCAGGCCAAGAGACAAAGCCAAGAGAGGAAATCTGGGTCTTGGAAGTAGTGTTTCTGCCTTTCTGTCCTCTCTCCCTTGCCCAAGCCCGTGGGGTTTGTTTTTCCACGTCTGGCTGTCCTGCTGCCGTGCAGCCTGTCAGGCCCAAGAGAAGCAGAGGAGCAGCTGGTGTCACTGGCAGACCTCGGGCCTCAGAGCATATGCGTCTCTGGCTCTGGGCGACCTCAGGCCGACCCTTGCATTCTCTTGGGCCTCAGTGTTCTAACCGGCAACCTGGGAATGTTGGATTTGATGATCTCACATCCTTTCCGCTTCAGTCAAGGCCCCTGACCTTGTGCTCTGATTTTAGAAGAGATGGAAGGTAACTGCTCCGTGGTTCACGGGGAGAGTGGAAAGGGCACCGGACTGAGCGTCCCCAGGGCGGGTGCAGCCCCGTCCCTGGTGCTCGGATGCCGTGTGATACTGGGCAAGATGGTCCCCCTCTTTGAGCCCAGCTTCCCCCCCATCAAAGTCAGAGACTGAATGAGATGACCCCCAGGGTCCCTTCCGGCGCCCCAGGCTGAGGTCCACTCACCTCACGTGGCCCGTGGGCGGTGATGCCTTTTCTCCAAGGCCCTATTTGCCAGCCCTTTCCTCACCACTAACCTTGAGCGGAGGCTGTTGGGCCTCTGCCTCGTATCCTTGTCACCAGGGGCTTCTGTCAGCCTCCCAGTTCCTCTCTGCAGACTGGCCTCCGCCGGCAGCCCCTGCCCCCCAAGGCCCTGTGACAAGAACCAGCTCCTGAAGCCCCAGGCAGAGTCGAGTGAGAGCAGGATGCTGGAAGGCGGGGCTCCTCAGCAGCTGCGTGTGGCAACACCTGCGGGACGGTGGGCTCCACCCCGCCCTTCCGCTAGCCTGAGTCCCCTCTGTGTTGACGCAGAACCTCAAAAAGCCCATTCCTCATGCAGCACTCAATGCACACTAAGAACTCCCCACATCCCAGAAGTTTTACATTAATTATTCCCGTGTAATCTTCAGAAGAATCCTAAGAAGTAGGTAACATTGTTCCCATTTCACAGATGACATAACTGAGCCTCAGTTACGTCAAGTAATTTGCCCCAATTCACACAGCTAATATGGAAAGAGCCAAGACAGGAGTTTGAACCTGTCTGTCTGCAAAGCCTTTGCTCTTAAGCCCCAGCATTCTTGCTGAGGAGATGTCATCATCTCCTCGCAGGCTGTCGCAGGACCTTAACAGAGGGGTGGTGAGAGGCAGTGCCCGCGTGACTCCGCAAACCTCCCACACACCCCGCCCCCAGCCTCAGCAAAGGCAGACCCCACAGGGTCACAGGCAAGAAGGCCCTTCGAGCATCTAAACCAACCTTTTACTTTGCAGTTGAGAAAACAGGGGCCCAAGGGGTGTGACTTGCCTAAGGTCACACGGCAAGTCCATGGGAACCCCACGACTCACCCACCAGCGCACCCGTGTTGACACCCCAGGGTCCCGAGAGCGCCCCCAGGCAGGGCCGGTGCCTCTGCCACTCTCCCGCTGCAGCCCTGGGTGCAGATGAGCTCTGGCTGTCAGTCCAGGGGGCCAGCCTCACCCCCTCTCGGCTCCAGTCGGCTCCTTCCTCCAAGGCTGGGGGCGGGGGTGGATGGAGTGAAGCCCATCTTGTAACCGCAGAAGGGATGGGAGGTGTGGCAGGAGGTGGGGCCGAGGGAACCAGCAGAAAAGAGGCGACATTACAGGGAAGTCAAGCATTTTCTTTCTTTCCCGTGAAGTTTCTGCTGCAGAATCACGCGAATGATCCGAGACAGAGACAGAGACAGAGACAGGGAGAGGCAGGCAGCGCCGCTGTCGCCATTCTGCAGAGACGCTCTGGAAGCTGCAGGGAGATCACACCGCCAGTCCATCCCCACCCCCACCTCCGGCCTCTGGCCCCGCTCCCCGCAGGTCTTCATATTTCTCATTGGCAGTAGCTGCGGGCTCGGGACTTGGAAGGCTCCGCACGGGACTAAGCGTCGTACATGTGTTTCTCATTTACTTCTCACGCCAACCTAAAACACCACAGCTGTTACCATTTTGTCCGACAACTAACTGAAGCTCAGAGACATAGGGTAACTTGCTCAAGGTCACGCAGCCACTAACCAGTGAGCCCGGGCTTCCCGAGGACGCATGGCGGGGGCGCGCACTCATACCGAGTGGCCCACTCGTACCGCGTAATTCTCTCCAGCTGTCTCCACTCTGCAGACAGATGTGCACTGGGAATTCCAGGGCCACCTGCCCTACCACCCAGCTAAGCCCACTTCTTACGATCAGACTCCAGCCCAGAACTGCAGCCACAGGACTGCAGGGCTGGGAGGGTCCCGGGGAGCCACCTAGTTCAACCCCTTCCATGTATAGGCGAGGAGAGCAAGAAACGGGCTTGCCCGAGGTCACACAAGGTCACACAAATGGGAGGCAGCACCTGGAATCAGACTCAGGCCTCCTATCTTAAACCAGGACCCTCACCACAGCACCCTGAGGCTCAGTGAGAAGCTACTGAGCATCTCGACTGGAGCAGAGCCAGAGGCACCCCCAGGAGGCGTCAGGTTAGACTCTCCCGGCAAGGGCAGCGAGGTGCACGGAGGGGTGCTACGGGCCATCACGGTGCAGACCTTTCAGAACCTCCACCTCATCCTGGACACAAGCGTGACCTTGGGAGGCCCCTGACACCCCCTGAACCCACAGGCCTCCTGTCCAGCACTGGGACTTTTCTCCAGGAGAGGCCTTGCCCCTACAAAGAGGGTGGGCGGTGTGGGAGATTCTGAGTCTCACAGCCCTGCTGCCTTGTCGGAGAAGGGAGCTACAGTTTCCCCAGAGGCTAGGTCACAGGAGGGATGTGCTGAGCTCACCTCACCTGCGGGCGGGCCAGGACTGAGGGGGACTTCAGACACCATGAACTCCAAACCCTCATTTTCCAGATGAGGATACTGAGGCCCAGAGGGATAAGTGAGCCGTCCAAGGTCATAGGCGGGGTTGGTATGGAAGCTTCCCGACTCCCCCCAGGCACGCTGCGAGCGCAGCTCCACACCGCACCCCCCACCCCCGCCGCCCTCAGGAAGGGAGCGCTGAGCTGCCGCAGACAGGTGGGAGAACAAAGACGACTCATTTCTAAGCGCCCAGGCCCGGCAGGTGCGCCCGTGGGCTTGTTCACCCACTGCCCTGCCCCCACACGTCCCCGCTCCCCACTGGGGCACCACGCACCCCATCACCCGGAGATCAGAGATGTGCAGCAGCTTGTCCAAGGTCACACAGCAGAATGAGTAGAGCCTGCTCTCCTACTGCCCTGCTGCTCCTTCCCCACCCCCTCCTTGGTCTCTCCAAGCTCCGCCGCTTGCCAGGATCCTGGGGTCCTTGCTTCCCCCGATGTACCGGGCAGCGCGCTGGCTCGTGCATGAAAAAGTTTCGTGGAGAGGAAGGGGCGGAAGACGCCGCCGCCCATCCCCGGCCCGGACGGCCGCGGCCTGGCGGGGGGCGCGGAAAGGAAGCGAGCTCCGTGCTCCGCCAGGTCCCCGGCGCGCCCCGCTCCCTCACCGTCTCCGCGGGGGTCCCGCGCCCGCACTCACTCTCCAACGCGCACCCACTCCATCCGCCCCCCGCGGCGCCCTTCCCGCGGCTCTCGGAGAGGGGTTCCTGGGATAATTCAGGACACCTCCCCAGGGACCATCAGGGTAATTCCGGCGCAAGCGGACTCCCGGAGCCCCGTCCCGCACCCGGTTCATCTGCCGCGAGCGCCGAGCCCAGAGTCCGGGCGTCCCAGGTGGGCGCCTGCATCCGCCCGCGCCCCCGGCCCCGGCCGCCCCGCCCGGCCGCTCTTACCCGGGGACGTTCCGGCGCGGTGAGCCCGAGCTCTCGGCGAGGGCAGCGGGCAGGACGCCGCGCTCCCGGAGTCCAGGCCCCTCTCCGCCTTCCCGGTGCCCGGCCGCTGCGGCTCCGCTCCGCCCGCCCGCTCCCTCGCGCGCCGCAGTAGTAACACCTGCCCCGCGCCCGCCGGCCAATCAGATGCTCCTCACATCCGCCAGCACGCGGCGCGGGCCGAGCCTCCGAGGGCGACCCCCGCCGGCCGTAGCGCAGGTCCCCGCCCCGCGATCCTGCCCCCTCTCGGGCCGGGGCGGTGGCTGGCAGGAGGCGGGGGCGCGGGCGGGGAGGGGGAGAAGTTTGCGGTGAGCGGGGCCGGCCGCGCGACCCCAGAGCCCCTCGGGGAGCCCGTCGCTGCGGAGGCGCTCCCGCCCGCCGCGCGCCCCCTGCGACACTCCCCCCAGCACCCCGCCACCCACGGGCTTGGGGATTGGCTGGGAAGGACGGCGGGCGGGGGGCCTCCCCGCGATCGGGAACCAGCTAACGGGTGGGAGGGAGCCGATTTGCTTCGGGGGCTACGGATGAAGGTTTTCCTGAGTCGAGGAAGAAAAGAAAAGGGAGGGAGGCGAAGAGGAGCGGTGGAGACAAAAGGGGCGGGGGAGGCGGGGCGTCGGGCCCAAGAGCCCCGACAGCCCCGGCCCAGCACCCCCGCACCCGTCCGAGCACGGAGTCCTGACTGGTGCCCAGGGCTCTCCCCTCCGCGCCCCCCGCGTCTCGGGGAGGAGAGAACGCGGGCGGAGGGGCCCTGCGGGGGAGGAGGAAGCGTCTGGGGCACAGGATCCCGGACCGGCTCCCTCATGAGAACCCACCGCTTCTCCCTCTCGAGGAGGCGAGGCCTGGGCCCCCTGAACAGAGGCAGGTACTCCCCACACCCACAAGGCGGGACGGGCAGGGAGGACGCCAGCCCGGGGTCGCCTCTGTGCCTTGGTCTCACTCCTGAACCCCACACTGGGCCCTCAGCGCCCACCGCCCAGATCTCAGGACCCCAGTTCAGCCGCGCAGCACTTAACGCTGGCGCCAGGCGGCCCCCATCCCCACCTTCCCCCCTCCCCTCCGCTCTCAGCAGCTCCTCCCCGGTTGCTCCCGGTCTGCATACTCAGAATCCTGGATCAAGTTTGGGGTTCGACCCAGGAAGTGACACCCCCAAATCCTGTGTGTTGGGGGAGGCCTTACTCAGGCTTCGGGGCTCCTCATCTCCGCGGAGTCAGAGCAAGGAACCCCTGGAATTCCTGGTACCTGCAACCCCCCTTGTCTCCCTCCTCCCTGCGTCCCCAGCCCGCCAGCCACATCGCTGGGAGCCGGGCCACTGCAGTGCGGCGGCGGCACCGCTGCTCTCGCTGGGCTGCAGCCTCCCTTTAGAGCCAGCCAGGCACGGACCCTGGTCTGCAGAAAACGCTGACTCGGCGTTTCCAGGCTGCCAGCGTGGCAGAGGGCGTGTGCCACCCGCATACCTGGCTGAGGGGCACGTGGGCGGGAAGAGGGGGACAGGACTGATGCCCGAGACCCTCTAGTCAGTGCTGCTGACCCCTCACCATTCCTCCTGAGGGTCAAGGGCTCAAGGTCAGCTGTTCCGCAGGAGGACACCAGGGGGTTCCCCCCACCTCTCCACACCCCACACCCCAGCTGCGGGTCTCCCACACTGAGGGGGGACCTGTCACCTGGCTGTCCCTCTTCTGCTTCTCCCTGGAGAAGGAAATGCTTCTCCTTTGAAATCCCACAAAAGCATCTTTTGCCGCTGGACTCAGGTCAGACACTGGGATTTCCTGATGCCCAGGGTCCCGGGATGCCATCCTGCTTGATTAGAAAGCCTGTGGCTTAATGATTGGACAATCATGCTGCTGGGTGCAGGGGGATGGATGAAATGGCCCTCATGGCTCCCTCTGGTAAAATGGATCAAAAGATCCCTGAGCCTCACTCAAAGCTGCCTCCAGTAAAATGGTCCAAGAATTGATAAAATGGTCTCATGATGGGAAAACAAAGCATTTGGGCAGGGCTGTCTGCTCCTCCGGAGGGTACCTGTGTTTGAGGTTTGCGCTCCCTCCACTGCACCCTTCTGCTGGGGGCTGGGGTTCTGAAGGGTCAGGTGACATGTGCACAGGCAGGGCCGGGATCTAGACGGGGAGGTGGGAGCACCGAGGCCCCTTGAAAAGAGGCAGCTTGGAGCCTCTCAAGCACCAGAGGACCCCTCTCCCGGGGCGTGGGGGGGCGGCGGTGAAAACGGCTTACAGCCTTGATTTCACTTGAGTCTTTTCAACAATCCCAGAGGCAGCGAGGCAAGGACGGGACAGGTTTTCCCTCCACTGTGGCACAGGAAGTGCCCAAAGGCTTCCCAAGGTCCCATCTCCGTGCCGAGTGAGGCACGGAGTCGGGTCCCGTGACCCCACATACTGGCCCTCCCCTGGTCCACACAGGCTAGTGCACAGCTATAGCTGCGCCTCTTCCTCCCGGGGGCTCCTTACCTCCCCCCCGCCATTGCCCCTGCTACCCTGTCTTCCCCCGTCGGCTTCCGGTGCACGTCACTAGATGTGGCCCTTACCCAGCCCCCAGCCTCACCTGGCACTGCCACGCTTGCCTTCTGTGCTCCAGCTGCACTGATCCCCTTGCAGGTCCTTGAAGGGCTGTGCTCTTTCCTGCCACACACAGAACCTCTGGCCACGCTGTCCCCTCCACCCACACTGTCACCCACCACCCCCTTCATCCTGCCAGTCTTTCCCCGACGCCTCCTCCCCTGCACCATGCTTCTCCTCTGCAGCACCTGTCGCCTGTTCTTGTTCTTATCTCCCCGTCCCCAGACCCTGAGCTCCAGGTGGGAAGGAGCTCAATAAATCTTAGCGGTTCTGAGGCTGGAATCCTGGCACTGCCGCTCAGATGCTGTGTGATCTTGGGCAACCTCTCTAAGCCTCGGTTTCTCACCTGCACCACAGGGATTCTAACTCTAATTCTAAATCAGAGTTACTGTGGGGATTCAAGGCGTGATGTACGTACAGAGACCAGCGCGATGCCGTGGCTGGCGCACGGTGTCAGCTTCTGCTGGTAAAGAAGGAACAGAGGGTGGACACGTCGCTCTACTGCCAGCCTTCTCCCCAGGGACCAAATATATCTCCTCTCCTTGACCCCCAGCCCCCTCTCACTTAGCGGCTCCTGAACCCTAACGTCGGCCCCCAGCTTCCGGGATGAGCGGAGAGCAGCTGCAGCCCCTCCTTCCTTCCCCGCCCAGGCCTGGCCTCTCCAGTGCTGGCAGCCGGGTTCTCTGCTTTGTCCCTGCATTGGCCTCGGGTGCCAGCACAGCCCGGGTGTGGAGCCCCGGTGGCAGAGCCGGGAGGCAGGGTGGCCTCTGTCACACTCTGCGTCAGCATCTCCCCGAATGCCACGTCCAGTGAAATCCGCTTCCCCAGCCTCTGGAGGGGTCCTTTGGCGCCTCCTCTGCAGAGACCCCCGAGCTGCCCCAGACCTGGGCTGAGGCCAGCCCTGCAGGATCAGGTGGGGGCAGTCAGGAGGGGGCCCCAGGGGTCTTGGCCGTCTCCCTGGGTTGGCTTCCTGTTGCCCTTCCATGTCCTCCTTTCTGTCTGATCTGGGCCTTCGTGAAGGCCGCTGCCAGGGAGGTGGACGGCCCTTCCCCAGCCCTACGGCCTGACACCCCACAGCTGGTCCCCTGGGGAAGTAGCCACGGCAGCCTGGCTAGAAACTTCCCCCAACCCCCAGCCCGGCCAGCTCAGTGAGGGGAGAGGGAGGAGGGAGGGAAGGGAGAAGAGGCCTCTCTAAAGCCTCTTGACCGAGTTCCTCCCCACTTCAAACCTGTCCAGACAAAGTAATGATCCTCAGCTCTTCCTTCCAGAATTATAGCAAATGGGTTTCTGCAAAGAGCTTCTAAATCCTGCAGTCACCGCCGTAACCACCACTCGTGCTAACAGTGGCCCTCCCCCTCCCTCCTCCCTTCCTCCCCCTGGGCTTCACTGGACAATGTAAGCAGCAGTCTGGGACCACAGACTTTGAAGGACGGGACCCTCACTGCCGTCCCGGCCACATGGTGGATGCTGTCGGGGTTAAGAACATAGGCTCCGCAGCCAGACGCTGGGAGTGAACCCTGGCTCTGCCGCATAGCAGCTGTGTGACTTTAGGCAGGTTACTTAACCTCTCTGTGCCTCCTCTGTAAAATGAGGACAAAAATTGTTTGTGCCTCATACAATCACTGTGAATATTGCATGAGTAAAAAAACATTAAAAAACTTAGAGCAGTGTCTGGGATGTGACGGGTGCCCAGTAAGTGTTAGCTCTTTTTTATAATATCTCTACAGATGGGTAGACAGAAAAGCAGCTCCTGTTTACCGAGTGCCTTTCCACGTGCCAGGCAGTTCCTATGTCGTGACACAAGGGGTGCAGGATGGGCCACGTCAAACCTGAGGAGTCTGCTGACACCCTCATCCGAGAATTTATTTGCATCCACTTGTTGATGTGGGGCTAACGAGCGGCACCTGGAGAAACAAACTGCGTCTACAGCTGGGCTCCAGGCACGGGTGGCGTATCCGCCACCCGTTAAATGGGGTTCTCGGATGAAGAAATGGTCAGAGAGAAGGAATGCAGCTGACAGTGAGCCAGACCCCACGACAGGGCTTGAGGGCCCGAGGGAGGGGCCCGACAGCAGGGGGAGAGTGGCTGGCCCTTGACCTCCTCTGACCCGGTGACCTGGGAAGCAGGGCAGGGCCCCGGCCATCTGCTGGGATACCTACCCCCGAAAGGAGCATTTCACCCCTGAGTGTTCTCATTCGCTCTCTGAAAGAGTGAGAATGTCTCGGGGGGCACGAGACAGCCCAGCCGCAAGTGGACAAGCGGCCGCCCAGCAGAGAGGCACCCCGCCGGGCAGCCTGTGGAGGCTCCTGGGACGCTGGCCAGGTGAGGCCGGCGGGGGTGGGGAGGTTTCCCGGAGGATCAGGTGGACAGGTTCGGGTTCTGAGATGGTGATGACAGGAGACACACCGAGTGTGTGCTTAATGTTGCTTATTCCCATTTTACAGAGGCAGACAGAGGTCACACAGCAACCTGCCCAAGGTCGCACAGCAAGGGAGCAGAAGACGCAGGGTATGAGCTCTGATGTTCTGCTCAGAGGCTGCACCCTGCCCCCCTCTGCCACCTGCTTCGCTGATCGATATTGGGCCCCTCATTCCCAACTGTAAGCTGGACGGGGTGTGGACACTTGGGTCCTACCTAATCCTTACAGCTACCTTATGAAACGGGTGTTTGTCCCCAGCTCACAGCTGAGAAAACCGAGGCTCAAAACTGCAAAGGATTTGCCCAGTTCCCGTATATGGGAAGTGCCAGAGCCGGGGTTCAGGTCCCCCTGCCCAGGACCACCGGCGGCCACAAATCCAGTTCCAGCCCC